>NC_064931.1:488252940-488555934 GCF_023897955.1 Schistocerca gregaria | reverse complement strand
GAAGGATAGACAATACACTGTTATAGGTGCAACAGCATACCATGGATGGTAATGGATGTGAGAACAGTAGAGTTCAGCCTCATGCTGGACAACAAACGTTTTTAGCCTCGTTTCACAGTCCATCCCTTCAGCAGCGACTCTAATACTGAGGATCCGTTTTTAAGCATTGTGACTTCCCTGTAAAGGACTGCCACTTTCTGGCAGGAGTAAAGCGGATTCCACGTAGCTCCGTAAGAACAGCGAAGGAGCTACTTGTTTACAAGTAGTAGCTCCAGCTTCGAAAGCAAAGATTAAATATCGACTGAGTGGTGTGCTACAAAAATGACTCTGCAGTACTGTCGTCCTATGAAGATGTAAGAGAAGACGAAGGAGCTGTCAGTTAGCATCACGTAGACCCCTTGATCAGATATATTTCATTTATTTTACTGTGACGGTAAGGATGTGGGGTAATGTTTGGTGGTGAAGTCTTTTTCAGGGGCAGCCAGCAGTCGTACTTCAATAGTATCGACTCAGAATCCCATTATTGAAAATGGCACAATGAGGTGACAAACTTCATGGGATAGCGACCTGCACATATGCAGATGGTGGTAGTATCGCATACACAACGTGTAAAAGGATAATGCATTGGCGGAGCTGTCGTTTGTACTCAGGTGACACATGTGAGAAGGTTTCCGACGTGATTATGGCCTCACGGTGGGAATTAACATATTTTGAACGCGGAATGGTAGTTGAAGCTAAACGCAAGGGACATTCCACTTCGAAAAACGTTAGGGAATCCAGTATTCGGAGATCCAGAATGTCAATAGTGTACCGAGAGCAGCGGCGTTTGCGTAGAGTTGTCAGTGTTAACAGACAAGCAACACTGCATGAAACAATCGCAGAACTTAATGTGGGACGTACGACGAACGTATCCGTTAGGACAGTGCGGCGAAATTTGTTTTGAACGGACCATGGCAGCAAATGACCGACGCGAGTGCCTTTGCTAACAGCGTAACATCGCCTGCAGCGCCTCTCTTGGCCATATCGTTGGACCCTAGATTACTGGAAAACCGTGGACTGGTCAGATCAGTCCCGATTTCAGTTGGTAAGTGCTGATGGTAGAGTTCGAGTGTGGCGCAGCTCCCAAGAAGTCAGGGACCCAAGTTGTGAACAAGGAACGATGTGTGGCTTATGAGCAGCCTCTCGACCATGAAATCTAAGTTTTCTCACTCCCGCCTAAATGTCATAGTACTTGCAGTGGATCCTGGTGCAATCTGGAATTCCTGTGTGATGGTCTGGATAGATGTCTGCCTATTACACATCATGACCCTCTTCAACTGTCAGCAGTCTCTGTCAGTCAACAGACGAGGTCGGCCTGTACGCTTTTGTGCTGTATGTGTTCCTCCACGTTTCCACTTCACTATCACATCGGAAACAATGGACCTAGGGATGTTTGCGAGTGTGGAAACCTCGCGTACAGACGTATGATACAAGTGACAGCCAATCCCCTGTCAACGTTCAAAGTCTGTGAGTTCTGCAGAGCGCTCCATTTTGCTCTCTCACGATATCTAATGACTACTGAGGTCGCTGATACGGTGTACCTGGCAGTAGGTGGCAGCACAATGCGCCTAATATGAAAAACGTATGTTTTTAGGAGTGTCCGGATAGTTTTGGCTACGTAGTGTAAATTTGTACTACTGTGGTGACTGTGGGTTTTGTGTCTATCTTGGCTACAATAATACGTTCACTACGCTGTTCATAGTAGCTTATCCGCGTTCCTGTTTTTTTTTTAATTCCTTATTAAACCTACTCCTGCATTAACCATGTTTGATTTTGTTTTTATAACGCTGTATTCACCTGAGGAGAAGTCCTGTTCCACCTGCCACCGAACTTCACTAATCGCAACTATGTATAACTGTAACCAATCTAGTTCCCTGTTTAAATTTTCTAACCTACCGGCCCGATTAAGGCATCTGACATTTCCGCGCTGCAGTCCCTAGAGTTCCAGTTTCGTTTTTTCTGATAACGACGTCCCGCTGAGTAGTCCCTACCCGGAGATGCGAATGGGGGACTATTTTATCTACGGAATCTTTTACCGAAGAGGATTCCATGATCATTTAACCATTCAGAAGAGCTGCATGCCCTCGGGAGAAGTTACGGCTGTCGTTTCCCTTTGCTTCCAGCAGCCCGCAGTATCAGCACGGCAAGGCCGTTTTGGTTTATGTTAAAAGACCAGATGAGTCACTCATCCAGACTGTTGCCCCTACAACTACTGAAAAGGCTGCTGCCCCTCCTCATTAACTAAAGGTTTGTCTGGCCTCTCAACAGATACCCCTCCGTTGACATTGCACCTATGTTACGGCTATCTGTATTACTGAGGCACGCAAGCCTCCCCACCGACGGTCAGTTTCAGGGTTCATGGGGGGAGGAGGGGGTGTAATCAGTGCCATCCATGCGAAACTGGAGAGATCAGTAGCTTTTTATAAATAAACGTAGGAGTACCAAATGTCAATCATTTCTATATGGCGGATGTCAACAGCCAATAGATAATTTATAAAGTTCCTGGAAATATATCTTTTACCCACTACTGGTTTCTATTTCACATCATCATCACGGTGGTAAATTTTGCAAAGTTATAGTTACTAACATCATCATGACGATCCGGGATCAAGTAGCAGAAAAAAGATATATTTTCATACAGCCTGTGTACAACGCACTTACTAAAATAGAATTAATGTGTTGCTGCAAACAAGCCCATTTCCTGACTCGAGGCATGTGACACAGCGATACGACCACACGTTCGATCAGACAGTGTCTATCCTCTCAGGCGCTAATCCTGTGGGGCTCTTAAGATCCTGCTTAGCGTTAAGTATTACCCTTCAGACTACATTGATTGCGTATTTGAACAGCAGTCATGGGATCCTGACCAACACGAGCAGAATGTCGCGGAACAAGAAGCCACATTCTAGACAAGCCATTACAATGCCGCTGTCGAATTGCGGATTCCTTCTTACACGAGGCGTAATACGATCTTCTCACGAACAACCAACATTCAAATACATTGTTTGAATGAAAAACCCACTGTGCAATCTTTCTTCATACGGAGTGGTCACAAACCGTTTGGAAAGCTTGTAAAGGCATTGCAGGGTTATATTGAAAAATAACTGTGAAGAAAAAAATTCGATACTTTGTGTCGTTTCCGAATTAATTAGCAATGAAAGTAGCCAATCAGGCCGTTGCTCTCGCAGAGTCAAGGGTCCCGTCAGAGACGATGTCGCCAACGTATTCTGCGGTTGGTTTCCTAAAACAGAACAAGAGAGTGATACGAAAACAACTGTCACTAATTTTGTCTAGCAGGCCGCTTGAATTTGCACACGAAACGGAGTGATTGGCTAATTTCAACGCTAAATAAGTCGGAAACGGCGCAAAGTATGAATTATTTTCTAAATGATCATTTCTCAGCATAATATATCCTGCAAGACCCTTACAATCTATCCAGGCTGTTTCTAGTCATCCTGTATACACAGTATAAAAATGGTTCAAATGGCTCTGAGCACTATGGGACTTAACATCTATGGTCATCAGTCCCCTAGAACTTAGAACTACTTATACCTAACTAACCTAAAGACATCACACACATCCATGCCGGAGGCAGGATTCGAACCTGCGACTGTAGCAGCAGCGCGGTTCCGGACTGAAGCGCCTAGAACAGCTCGGCCACAGCGGCCACCATACACAGTATAGGTGACATTATTCTTTCCTGCTTTATAGAGATATAATGGAATACAAGTACTAATAATTTGCATATCCATACCCTTTTAACGTTTGCTCCATCTCGCCTTTATGGTGTTGCTTTATTGACCAGCAGTGTGTGTACAGTACATAATTTGCCGATGTCATTCAGTGATCCAGCTGTTCTTGTTTCTCTATCTTTCACTTCTATATGACCCCAAATGAGTGGTCATTTCTTACATCAATCCCCATATATATAATTCCAGTTTATTTAACTCTTCTGTTCTCATCCTTTGTCCACTAACTACCACCATAATACCTCTGTAAGTCCATCTTTATACGGATGGTTGCGGAACCTCTGCTGTTCAATATAAAATGTCGAATCAAAACACCTTCAGCCCTCTCAATTTCCAGTTATTTTACTTGAGCAACCAGTTTCGGCGCTACATTACGCCATCTCCATTCCAACTAACCGACGTGTAGGATGAATCCCAAATCTGGTCCAGTCAAAATAGGTGTTAGCATTCAGTGACTAGTATTCATAGATTTTTGACACAGCAATCCCTTCGATAGTATGAGTCGGCAAGTGATAGACTGTGCCAAAGTCTACGGATACCACTCACTGAATGCTGGCCCCTATTCTGACTGGACCAGACGTGAGATTCTTCCTACAAGTCGGTCAGGAAGATGGCGTAATGTTAGCGTAAGGGTAGCTGAAATAAAATAACTGGAAATTTAGACCGCTGAAGGTGTTTTCATTCGACATTTTATTTCTCCACCATAATGTCTTCCCCTACCCATTACCTGAAGCTAATGATCAAAGCGAGAAACGAGTAGAGCATCATCTTTCGCAACTCATAGGCGCCACATAGCGAGGTGGCGCAGTGGTTAGCACAGGAATCGTATTCGGGAGGACGGCGGTTCAAACCTGCGTCCGGCCATCCAGATTCAGCTTTTCCGTGAATTCCCTAAATCGCTTGGGGCAAATGCCGGGATGGTTCCTTCGAAAGGGCACGGTCGATTTCTTTCCCTAATTCGAGATTGTGATCCGTCTCTAATGACCTCATTGTCGACGGGACGTTAAACACTAATCTCCTCCTTCTCAAAGCCTCCGAGCAGCTCCCCACATAACATCAACTTTATCGCATCAGCAATACCGTTTTTAATAATATCGTCTTCTCTCATATTTCTTTGTATTTAATGCCATTTTCATATTTCACAGAGTAGGTTAACAGCAGCTAAATCTCTGCTGCCAGCCCATTCCTGAATGGGAATGTGAAATCAAACAAAGAAACAAAAATACTACACTCCTGGAAATGGAAAAAAGAACACATTGACACCGGTGTGTCAGATCCACCATACTTGCTGCGGACACTGCGAGAGGGCTGTACAAGCAATGATCACACGCACGGCACAGCGGACACACCAGGAACCGCGGTGTTGGCCGTCGAATGGCGCTAGCTGCGCAGCATTTGTGCACCGCCGCCGTCAGTGTCAGCCAGTTTGCCGTGGCATACGGAGCTCCATCGCAGTCTTTAACACTGGTAGCATGCCGCGACAGCGTGGACGTGAACCGTATGTGCAGTTGACGGACTTTGAGCGAGGGCGTATAGTGGGCATGCGGGAGGCCGGGTGGACGTACCGCCGAATTGCTCAACACGTGGGCGTGAGGTCTCCACAGTACATCGATGTTGTCGCCAGTGGTCGGCGGAAGGAGCACGTGCCCGTCGACCTGGGACCGGACCGCAGCGACGCACGGATGCACGCCAAGACCGTAGGATCCTACGCAGTGCCGTAGGGGACCGCACTGCCACTTCCCAGCAAATTAGGGACACTGTTGCTCCTGGGGTATCGGCGAGGACCATTCGCAACCGTCTCCATGAAGCTGGCCTACGATCCCGCACACCGTTAGGCCGTCTTCCGCTCACGCCCCAACATCGTGCAGCCCGCCTCCAGTGGTGTCGCGACAGGCGTGAATGGAGGGACGAATGGAGACGTGTCGTCTTCAGCGATGAGAGTCGCTTCTGCCTTGGTGCCAATGATGGTCGTATGCGTGTTTGGCGCCGTGCAGGTGAGCGCCACAATCAGGACTGCCTACGACCGAGGCACACAGGGCCAACACCAGGCATCATGGTGTGGGGAGCGATCTCCTACACGGGCCGTACACCTCTGGTGATCGTCGAGGGGACACTGAATAGTGCACGGTACATCCAAACCGTCATCGAACCCATCGTTCTACCATTAGTAGACTGGCAAGGGAACTTGCTGTTCCCACAGGACAATGCACGTCCGCATGTATCCCGTGCCACCCAACGTTCTCTAGAAGGTGTAAGTCAACTACCCTGGCCAGCAAGATCTCCGGATCTGTCCCCCATTGAGCATGTTTGGGACTGGATGAAGCATCGTCTCACGCGGTCTGCACGTCCAGCACGAACGCTGGTCCAACTGAGGTGCCAGGTGGAAATCGCATGGCAAGCCGTTCCACAGGACTACATCCAGCATCTCTACGATCGTCTCCATGGGAGAATAGCAGCCTGCATTGCTGCGAAAGGTGGATATACACTGTACTAGTGCCGACATTGTGCATGCTGTGTTGCCTGTGTCTATGTACCTGTGGTTCTGTCAGTGTGATCATGTGATGTATCTGACCCCAGGAATGTGTCAATAAAGTTTCCCCTTCCTGGGACAATGAATTCACGGTGTTCTTATTTCAATTTCCAGGAGTGTATATAGTTGCGACTTGCTTCTGTAGTATCGCGCTCATTTCCTTCCACACAGTCTCTTTTTTCTCCAGATTGTAATGGGTTGTCCCTCTGGTATAGACATGCGTATTCAAATACAGATATATATAAGCAGGCAGAATACCGCGCTGCGGTCGGCAACGTCTATATAAAACAACAAGTGTCTGGCGAAGTTGTTTGATCGGTTACTGGTGCTACAATGGCAGATTATAAAGATTTAAGTGAGTTTGAACGTGGTGTTATAGTCGGCGCGCGAGCCATGGGGCACAGCATCTCCGAGATAGCGATGAAGAGGGCATTTTACCGTACGACCATTTTATGAGCGTACCGTGAATATCAGGAATCCGGTAAAACATCAAATCTGCGACATCGCTGCGGCCAGAAAAAGATCGTGCAAGAACAGGACCAACGACGGCTGAATAGTATCGTTCAGAGTGACAGAAGTGCAACCCTTCCAAAAATTGATGCAGATTTCAGTGCCGGGCCATCAACAAATGTTAGCGTGTGAACCATTGAACGAACATCATGATGTGGGCTTACAGAGCCGAAGACCCACTCGTGTACCCTTGACGACTGTACGACACAAAGCTTTACGCCTCGCCTGGGCCCGTCAACACCGACATTGGACTGCTGATGATGGGAAACGTGTGGCTTAGTGGGAGTGATATGGGACCCCTGATACCTCTAGAAACGATTCTGATAGGTGATACGTACGTAAGAATCCTGTCTGACCATCTGCATCCAGTCATGTCCATTGTGCATTCCGACGGACTTGGGCAATTCCAGCAAAGCAATACGACACCCCACACGCCCAGAATTGCTACAGAGTGTCTCCAAGAACACTCTTCTGAATTTAAACACTTCTACTGGTCACCAAATTCCCGCGACATGAACATTATTAAGCATTAGTGGGATGCCTTGCGACGTGCTGTTCAGAAGAGATCTCCACCCCTCGTACTCTTACGGATTTATGGACAGCCCTGCCGATTCATGTCAGTTCCCTCTAGCCCTAGTTTAGATATTAGTCGAGTCCATGCCACGGTGTGTTGCGGCACTTCCTGCGTTCTCGCAGGGGCCCTGCACGATATTAGGCAGGTGTACTACTTTCTTTGGATCTTCAGTGTGTAATTTGACGGTGAGTATGCTTTCCTACTTGTTGATTGACTCAGAAGTAACACTAGTGATGATAAAAGTGCGTGAGGCAAGGGAGGTGAGGATCTTTGCCTAGCACCCAACGATCGGCTGGGGTCTACCTAGCCACGAATCGGCATCGCGCAACACATTTCGCAGTAGAGATACTAGCGAGACTTGCCTCGCGAAACTGCTCTGAGAGGCTGTTTCGCGTAGTGCAAACGCACGGCGAGTGAGGCGAGCGCGTGGTGCGCAGGTGCTGGTGCACGACGCGCTGAACGTGCCGGCGGAGACGAGCGCGGCGTGGCTGGCGTCCCCCGGGCAGGAGGTGCTGCTGTCGCTGCAGCCGCAGCTGATGTACGCGACGCAGGCGGCCCAGCACGAGCGGCCAGGCCGCCGCGGCTGCCTGCTGCGCGAGGAGCGGCCGCTAGACTTGGAGCGCGCCTACTCCAGCCACAACTGCCGCCACGACTGCCGCAACAACCGCACCTGGCAGCTCTGCGCCTGCCTGCCCTTCCACGTCCACGACAAGGGTCAGCCGCTCCCTAAGGCTGCAGAGCTGCCCATTCCACAGGAATGTGTCTACACAGTATAATAGGAAGAATGCATGATAAGATTACACGATCCAGTCACTTTAGTGTGACCACCGCCAATGTCCGACGTCAACGCGCAATAACCACTCACAGAAGGCAGATGGGAGCACTAGCAGCACTTCTTGTTGTTGTTGTTGTTGTTGTGGTCTTCAGTCCAGAGACTGCTTTGATGCAGCTCTCCATTCTACTCTATCCTGCGCAAGCTTCTTCAACTCCCAGTACCTACAGCAACCTACATCCTTCTCAATCTGTTTAATGTATTCGTCTCTTGGTCTCCCTCTACGATTTTTACCCTCCACGCTGCCCTCCAATACTAAGTTGGTGACCCCTTGATGACTCAGAATATGTCCTACCAAGTGAGACGGCCGCGGTGGTCTAGCGGTTCTAGGCGCGCAGTCCGGAACCGCGCGACTGCTACGGTCGCAGGTTCGAATCCTGCCTCGGGCATGGGTTTGTGTGATGTCCTTAGGTTAGTTAGGTTTAAGTAGTTCTAAGTTCTAGGGGACTGATGACCACAGGAGTTGAGTCCCATAGTGCTCAGAACCATTTGAACCATTTGAACCTACCAAGTGATCCTTTCTTCTAGTCAAGTTGTGCCACAAATTCCTCTGCTCCCTAATTCTATGCAATACCTCGTCATTAGTTATGTCATCTACCCGTCTAATCTTCAGCATTCTTCTGTGGCAACACATTTCGAAAGATTCTATTCTCTTCTTGTCTAAACTACTTATCGTCCACGTTTCAATTCCATACGTGGCTACACTCACATACAAATACTTTCAGAAACGACATCCTGACACTTAAATCTATACTCGATGTTAACAGATTTCTCTTCTTCGGAAACCCTTTCCTTGCCTTGCCAGTCTACATTTTATATACTCTCTACTTCAACCATCATCAGTTATTTTGCTCCCCAAATAGCAAAACTCCTTTACTACTTTAAGTGTCTCATTTCCTAATCTAATTCCCTCAGCATCACCCGATTTAATTCAGCTACATTCCATTATTCTCGTTTTGCTTTTGTTGATGTTCATCTTATATCCTCCTTTCAAGACACTGTCCATTCAATTCAATTGCTCTTCCAAGTCCTTTGCTGTCTCTGACAGAATTACAATGTAACTGGCGGACCTCAAAGTTTTTATTTCTTCTCCATGGATCTTAATACCTACTCTGAATTTTTCTTTCGTTTCCTTTACTGCTTGCTCAATACACAAATTGAATAACATCGGAGATAGGCTGCAACCCTGTCTCACTCCCTTCCCAACCATTGCTTCTCTTTCATGCCCCTCGGCTCTTACAACTCCCATCTGGTTTCTGTACAAATCGTAAATAGCCTTTCGCTTCCCGTATTTTACCCCTGCCGCCTTCAGAATGTGAAAGAGAGTATTCCAGTCAACATTGTCAAAAGATTTCTCTAAGTATACAAATTCTAGAAATGTAGGTTTGCCTACCCTTAATCTACACTCCTGGAAATTGAAATAAGAACACCGTGAATTTATTGTCCCAGGAAGAGGAAACTTTATTGACACATTCGTGGGGTCAGATACATGTCATGATCACACTGACAGAACCACAGGTACATAGACACAGGCAACACAGCATGCACAATGTCGGCACTAGTACAGTGTATATCCACCTTTCGCAGCAATGCAGGCTGCTATTCTCCCATGGAGACGATCGTAGAGATGCTAGATGCAGTCCGGTGGAACGGCTTGCCATGCCATTTCCACCTGGCGCCTCAGTTGGACCAGCGTTCGTGCTGGACGTGCAGACCGCGTGAGACGACGCTTCATCCAGTCCCAAACATGCTCAATGGGGGACAGATCCGGAGATCTTGCTGGCCAGGGTAGTTGACTTACACCTTCTAGAGCACGTTGGGTGGCACGGGATACATGCGGACGTGCATTGTCCTGTTGGAACAGCAAGTTCCGTTGCCGGTCTAGGAATGGTAGAACGATGGGTTCGATGACGGTTTGGATGTACCGTGCACTATTCAGTGTCCCCTCGACGATCACCAGAGGTGTACAGCCAGTGTAGGAGATCGCTCCCCACACCATGATGCCGGGTGTTGGCCCTGTGTGCCTCGGTCGTATGCAGTCCTGATTGTGGCGCTCACCTGCACGGCGACAAACACGCATACGACCATCATTGGCACCAAGGCAGAAGCGACTCTCATCGCTGAAGACGACACGTCTCCATTCGTCCCTCCATTCACGCTTGTCGCGACACCACTGGAGGCGGGCTACACGATGTTGGGGCGTGAGCGGAAGACGGCCTAGCGGTGTGCGGGACCGTAGCCCAGCTTCATGGAGACGGTTGCGATTGGTCCTCGCCGATACCCCAGGAGCAACAGTGTCCCTAATTTGCTGGGAAGTGGCGGTGCGGTCCCCTACGGCACTGCGTAGGATCCTACGGTCTTGGCGTGCATCCGTGCGTCGCTGCGGTCCGGTCCCAGGTCGACGGGCACGTGCTCCTTCCGCCGACCACTGGCGACAACATCGATGTACTGTGGAGACCTCACGCCCCACGTGTTGAGCAATTCGGCGGTACGTCCACGCGGCTTCCCGCATGCCCACTATACGCCCTCACTCAAAGTCCGTCAACTGCACATACGGTTCACGTCCACGCTGTCGCGGCATGCTACCAGTGTTAAAGACTGCGATGGAGCTCCGTATGCCACGGCAAACTGGCTGACACTGACGGCGGCGGTGCACAAATGCTACGCAGCTAGCGCCATTCGACGGCCAACACCGCGGTTCCTGGTGTGTCCGCTGTGCCGTGCGTGTGATCATTGCTTGTACAGCCCTCTCGCAGTGTCCGGAGCAAGTATGGTGGGTCTGACACACCGGTGTCAATGTGTTCTTTTTTCCATTTCCAGGAGTGTATTTTCTAGGATAAGTCGTAGGGGAAGTATTGCCTCACGTGTTCCAACATTTCTGCGGAATCCAAACTGATCTTTGCCGAGGTCGGCTTCTACCAGTTTTTCCATTCGTCTGTAAAGAATTCGTGTTAGTATTTTGCAGCTGTGACTTATTAAACTGATAGTTCGCTAATTTTCACATCTGTCAACACCTGCTTTCTTTGGGATTGGAATTATTATATTCTTCTTGAAGTCTGAGAGTATTTCGGCTGTCTCATACAGCTTACTCACTGGACAGTAGAGTTTTGTCAGGGCTGGCTCTCCCAAGGCTATCAGTAGTTCCAATGGAATGTTGTCTACTCCCAGGGCCTTGTTTCGATTCAGGTCTTTCAGTGCTCTGTCAAACTCTTCACACAGTATCATATCTCCCATTTCATCTTCATGTTCATCCTCTTCCATAATATTGTCCCCAAGAACATCGCCCTTGTATAGACCCTCTACATACTCCTTCACCTTTCTGCTTTCCCTTCTTTGCTTAGAACTGGGTTTCCATCTGAGCTCCTGATATTCATGCAAGTGGTTCTCTTTTCTCCAAAGGTCTCTTTAATTTTCCTGTTGACAGTATCTATCTTTCCCCTAGTGATATACGCCTCTACATCCTTACATTTGTCCTCTAGCCATCCCTGCTTAGCCATTTTGCACTTCCTGTTGATCTCATTTTTTAGGCGTTTGTATTCCTTTTTGTCTGCTTCATTTACTGCATTTTTGTATTTTCTCCTTTCATCGATTAAATTCAATATCTCTTCTGTTACCCAAGGATTTCTATTTGCCCTCGTCTTTTTACCTACTTGATCCTCTGGTGCCTTCACTATATCAGCTCTCAAAGCTACCCATTCTTCTTCTACTGTATTTCTTTCCATCATTCTTGTCAACCGTTCCCTAATGCTGTCCCTGAAACTTTCTACAACCTCTGGGTCTGTCAGTTTGTCCCGGTCCCATCTCCTTAAATCCCCACCTTTTTGCAGTTTCTTCAGTTTTAACCTACAGTTCATAACCAACAGATTGTGATCAGAGTCCACATCTGCCACTGGAAATGTCTTACAATTTAATACCGGGTTCCTAAATCTCTGTCTTACCATTATATAATCTGTCTGAAACCTTCCAGCGTCAACAGGCCTCTTCCATGTATACAACCTTCTTTCATGATTCTTGTACGAAGTGTTAACTATGATTAAGTTATGCTCTGTGCAAAATTCTACCAGGCGGCTTCCTCTCTCATTCCTTACCCCAATTCCATATTCACCTACTACGTTTCCTTCAAATGGCTCTGAGCACTATGGGACTTAACATCTATGGTCATCAGTCCCCTAGAACTTAGAACTACTTAAACCTAACTAACCTAAGGACATCACACACATCCATGCCCGATGCAGGATTCGAACCTGCGACCGTAGCAGTCGAGCGGCTCCGGACTGAGCGCAGAGAACCGCTAGACCACTGCGGCCGGCTACGTTTCCTTCTCTTCCTTTTCCTACTATCGAATTCCAATCATCCATGACTATTACATTTTCGTCTTCCTTCACTATCTGAATAATTTCTTTTATCTCATCATACATTTCATCAATCTCTTCGTCATCTGCGGAGTTAGTTGTCATATAAACTTGTACTACTATGGTAGACATGGGCTTCGTATCTGTCTTGGCCACAACTATGCTTTTTGCAGTAGCTTACCTGCATTCCTATTTTTTATTCATTATTAAGCCTACTCCTGCATTACCCCTATTTGATTTTGTATTTATAACCATGTATTCACCTGACCAGAAATGTTAATCCTCATGCCACCGAACTTCACTACTTCCCACTATATCTATCTTTAACCTATCCATTTCCCTTTTTAAATTTTCTAACCTACCTGCCCGATTAAGGGATCTGACATTCCACGCTCCGACCCGTAGAACGCCAGTTTTCTTTCTCCTGATAACGACGTCCTCTTGAATAGTCCCCGCCCGGAGATCCGAATGGGGGACTATTTTACCTCCGGAATATTTTACCCAAAAGGACGCCATCATCATTTAACCATACAGTAAAGCTGCATGCCCTCGGGAAAAATTACGGATGTAGTTTCCCTTGCTTTCAGCCGTTTGCAGTACCAGCACAGCAAGGCCGTTTTCGTTAGTGTTACAAGGCCAGATCACTCAATCATCCAGACGGTTGCCCTTGCAACTACTGAAAAGGCTGCTGCCTCTCTTGAGGAACCACACGTTTGTCTGGCCTCTCAACAGATACCCCTCCTTTGTGGTTGCAACTACGGTACGGCTATCTGTATCGCTGAGACACGCAAGCCTCCCCACCAACGGCAAGGTCCACTGCACTAAGAGTGGGGAGTATATAAAGCATGTCAGGGGGATGTAATGCGGAAACCGAGCGATTTATCTGACATTCAAAAGAGCATGGTTATTGGCTTTCGGGTAAAGAGTGGAAGCATTTCTGAAATAGCTAAGTTTGTAAGCTGATGGAGTGCTGCCATGGTTAAAGTACACCGTGTATGTTAAAATGGCACATCCAAACCCGGTGCTTAGGCATCTGTGGTACACCAAGCTACAAACGTGTATAGGCGAGCAGACGTGCAACAGTTGAGTAACTGATCCCCAGATCAACCAAGGGGCTACCAACAGTATCTCCTATTCGGCTGTTTATTGGCCGTTGCTGTGTATGTGTCTCCTCAGTAGGCGCCTCGTTCATGCACCCATGCTGGCTAGTGTTCATTGGCAACGACAACTGGAGTTTGTACGCCAGTATCGCAACTGGACGCCCACTGGGTGGCAACAGGTGGCCTTTTCATGTGACTCACGTTTTATGCACCATTGGACTGATGGCCGTTGCACCATTGGACTGATGGCTGTTTTCATGCACGGCGTGAAACTTCTGAAGGCAAACAAGCTGCTACAATTGTCAGAATGGTCCAGGCCTGAGGAGGGGGCGTTATAGTCTGTGGAATGTTGTCGAGGCATTCCCTGAGTGGTCTCGACATTCTGGAAGGCACACTGGATTAACACACGAATGGATCCATCGTTGGGGACATTTCCACCTCTACATGTAACCTGTTTTTCTTCAACGCAGTGGCATCTACAAGCAGGGCAATGCAATTTGTCACGCAGCTCGCGGTGTACGTGCACGATTCGTAGAGTACCAGGATGAGTTTACCATAGTTCCATGGCCATCAAACGCCCCGAATTTAAACTCAATCGAGAATATGTGGGACCCCCTCGATCGGACTCTTCGCACCATGAATGCTCAACTGAGAAACCTAATGCACCCTGCAGTGCTGTGGCCACAACTTCTACTGACGTAGGATCGATTGTTTCCTTCCTCTACCACATTGCGCTTCAAAAGAACCTGTCTTTTCTAATTTGGTAATCATTTTTTCCAGAGCCTTGCGAGGCATTGCACCAACGCCATGTTTCATACCCTTCAGTGTTCAGAACTTCTGGAGTGCTACTAGTGCACAGTCACTGTTCTTGTAAAAGAGCTTTACCAGGTAGTGCACGGTCCTGCACTGAGTCAGTCATGCAGAGCGTGTCAGACAAACAGAGGAATAGACGGTCCAGACTGTATACCAGTCAGGTTCCTTTCAGGGCATGCTGATACAATAGCTCCTTATTTAGCAATCATATACAACCACTTGCTCGTGGAAAGATACGTGCCCAAAGATTGGAAAGCTGCACAAACTCATACCAATACCTGAGAAAGGAAATAGGAGTAATCCGCTGAATGAAATAGGAGTAATCCGCTGAATTACAGACCCACATCACTACCGTCGATTCGCAATAGGAATATGCGACATATCCTGTGCTCGAACATTATGAATCACCTGGAAGAAAATGATTTATTGACAAATAGTCAACACAGATTCAGCTGCTTATTCTCCCCACGTAATGAGTGCTATTGACAGGGGAGTTCAAATTGATTCCATATTTTTAGATTTCCAGAGGTTTTTGACACCGTTTCTCACAAACTAAAACTAAAACTCCAACCGAACAGGTGCTGGAAAGCCCAACTGTGCAGACCGGCCGCCGTGTCATCCTCAGCCCCCAGGCGTCACTGGATATGGATGAGCATGTGGTCAGCACACCGCTCTCTCGGCCGGAGATCAGTTTACGAGACCGGAGCCGCTACTTCTCAGTCAAGTAGCTCCTGAGTTTGCCTCACAAGGGCTGAGTGCACAACGCTTGCCAACAGCTCTCGGCAGACCGGATGGTCACCCATCAAAGAGCTAGCCCAGTCCGACAGCGCTTAACTTCGATGATCTGACGGGAGCTGGTGTTACCACTGTGGCAAGGCCGTTGGCACCGTTCCTCACAAGCAACTTCTAATTAAATTGCATGCCTATGGAGTATAGTCTCAGTTGTGTAACTGGATTCATGATTTCCTGTCAGAAAGGTCACAGTTCGTAATAACCGATGGAAAGTGATCGAGCAACACAGAAGTAATACCCGGCGTTCTCCGTGGAAGTATTATAGGTCCTCTGCTGTTCCTAATCCACATAAACGATTTAGGAGACAATCGGAACAGACCTCTTAGATTGTTTGCGGATGGTGCTGTCATTTACTACCATATAAAGTCATGAGATGATCAAAACGAATTTCAAAATGATGTAGACAAGGTATTCGTATAGCTAAAAAAAAGTGGGAGTTGACTCTAAATCATGAAAAGCATGATGTCATCCACATGAGCACTAAAAAGAATCTGCTAAATTTTAGTTACACGATGAATCAAACACGTCTAAAGGCTGTAAACTGAACTAAATACATAGGGATTGCAATTACGAATAATTAAACTGGCATGATCACCAAACCAAATACTGCAATTTATTGGCAGAATATTTAGAAAATAGAATAGATCCACTAAAGAGACTGCTTACACTACTCTTGTCCGCTCTCCTCTGGAGTATTGCTGTGCGGTGTGGGATCCACATCAGACGGGATTGACAGAGAACCTCGAAAAAGTTCCAAGAAGTAGAGCTCGTTTTGTATTATCGCGAAACAAGGGAGAAAGTGTCATGGAATTCTCCACAGCTTACGCTGCATGTCCTGTGCCACTGCTAGTCACTGCATTACCTGTTACACCTGTAACTGGAACTAGACAAAAGCGATTCTCTCTATAATTCTATTCCAGCCCTGATTTCTTTTTTGTTCGCGATTCTTACGCAAGATTTACGTTGATATAGAGATACCATAATCGTTCTGCAGTCTGTCGCAAGATCCAAATACTCCATAGAATTCAGAGCGATAACCCTACAGAGCCCGTTTTATATTTTAAATGATGCATTACGAAAAGCACTTCTCGCAGTTTAGACAAAATACTGGATAATCCGTAATTAACTGGGCAAAGCGAAAGATAAATCAAGTTAGATTTCTTTGGGATAGGTAGAGTTTTATGCGTCCAAAAATTATCGCGAAGTGCGCAAAGGAAAATATATTTTCTTAGAAAAATTAATGTTGTTAGAACACTCCTCTGCCTGCTGATAACATGGGCTTTCGAAATCGGATACGTAATTTCTCCTTCAAGTTCCTCGGCATACTTCATAAGGCTGAGTGGACCAGGCTTTCTTTTGGTGTCAGATACATTGACCTCTCAGTTATGGGAGTAGGTACGCACATTTCTCTTTGATCCCAATTCTATATAAATTCTTCCTATTCCATTTATTGATAGTGTGTACGTCTTTCTCCAAGTATTTGGTGATTTTACAGTTACTGTTATCTCCTTCTGACTAAACAGTCGGCGTTTTAACTGAAGCCGAGCGCCAGCTAACGTGGCTTATCATTTGTAGACATACTACTTACTTATTTCTTGTGTCTCTACCATTAATAGAAACGGAATATTTTAATCAACATACTTAGATATTCATCCATTAGGATATCTGAAACGACACTTGAAGATCAGCTTGCGGTCTAAATGGGTTATAATTTTTTTTAAAGACGTTATACGAAAATATACTTTATTATGTAAAGTGACTATCACCATTCTTTCATAACATATTCGCGACTTCTTAATTGTGTAACATTGCAACATATATAGTGTCATAATACTATACACTCTTGTAGCTTTCTTAGATTTCAATAATGTCAAGATATTCCTCTAAGGAGCAATGTCCTTTTTACACTGACATAACTGCTTTGGTTTCAGATGGAAAGAGAAAGTGTGGCTTCCTCGATCTGAAGTGTCTACAGAAACACAGAGGTAACTGTACTTAATTTCTGAGATAAGCGTAGAAAATGTATCTCCTCTATATCGATTAATATATAGCTAGGTAATCAGTTCTCTCACTGAACAGGTCAAATGAAGTCAAAAACAAACTATCTAGGTACTGATGTGACTGTCCCACTCTAAAAAAAAAAAGATATAATATATTACTCCATGAAAATCAGAAATATCTTCACTTTTTTCCATGAGTAAATAGTTTCCTTCGAATTTCACTTACTTTACGGAAATATCTTACGTAACTGTCTCTAAGAAAAAAAATGCGATACACCACGAAGGCATTATCCGAACGGGACGGAAATCGGCAAATCTGATGTATACAGGGTGTTACAAAAAAGTACGGCCAAACTTCCAGGAAACATTCCTCACACACAAAGAAAGAAAATATGTTATGTGGACATGTGTCCGGAAACGCTTACTTTCCATGTTAGAGCTCATTTTAGTACTTTTCTTTAAATCACATTAATCATGAAATGGAAACACACAGCAACAGAACGTACCAGCGTGACTTCAAACACTTTGTTACAGGAAATGTTAAAAATGTTCTCCGTTAGCGAGGATGCATGCATCCACCCTCCATCGCATGGAATCCCTGGTGCGCTGATGCAGCCCTGGAGAATGACGTATTGTATCACAGCCGTCCACAATACGAGCACGAAGAGTCTCTACATTTGGTACCGTGGTTTGCGTAGACAAGAGCTTTCAAATGTCAAGAGGGTTGAGGTCAGGAGAGCGTGAAGGCCATGGAATTGGTCCGCCTCTACCAATCCATCGGTCATCGAATGTGTTGTTGAGAAGCGTATGAACACTTCGACTGAAATGTGCAGGAGCTCCATCGTGCATGAACCACATGTTGTGTCGTACTTGTAAAGGCACATGATCTAGAAGCACAGGCAGAGTATCCCGTATGAAATCATGGCGGTGAATCGAGGAAGTACAGTACATACTGACGAAACTAAAATGAGCTCTAACATGGAAATTTAGCGTTTCCGGACACATGTCCACGTAACATCTTTTCTTTATTTGTGTGTGAGGAATGTTTCCTGAATGTTTGGCCGTACCTTTTTGTAACACCCTATATGTGCAGACAAACAAATGACTGCAATTTCAGAAGAATTGGATAATTTATTCAAGAGGAAGAGTTTCACAAACGGAGCAAGTCAGCCAGCGTTGTGGCCGAGCGGTTCTAGGTGCTTCAGTCCGGAACCGCACGACCGCTACCGTCGCAGGTTCGAATCCTGCCTCGGGCATTGTGTGCGTGATGTCCTTAGGTTAGTTAGCTTTAAGTAGTTGTAAGTCCCACAGTGCTCAGAGCCATTTTTTTGGAGTAAGTCAGCAACGCGCTGGTCAACTCAGGCCCTTATCCAAGCAGCTATTCAGTTTGCCGTCGATTGATAGAACTGTTGGATGTCATCCTGACGGATATTGTGCCACATTCTGTCCAATTGGTGTGTTCGATCGTCAAAATACCGAGCAATTTGGAGGGTCCTGTCCATAATGTTCCAAATGTTCTCCATTGGGGAGAGATCCGGCAACGTTGTTGACCAAGGTAGGTTGTGGCGAGCACGAAGACAACTAGGAGAAACTCTCGTCGTTTGTGAGCGGGCATTATCTTGCTGATATGAAAGCTCAGGTTGGCTTGACACGGAGGGCAACAAAACAGGTCCGGGAGTAGAGTATCGCCGACGTACCGCTGTGGTGTAAGGGTGCTGTAGATGACAACCAGAGGAGTCCTGCTATGAAATAAAATGGCACCCCGACCATCACTGTTTGTTGTCGGGCTGTATGGCGAACGACAGTCAGGTTGGTGTCCCATCGATGTCCGGAGAGTCTCCAGACACGTCTTCGGCCTGGACGCACTTCAGATTGAGCCCAATGATCAGTTCTACTGCTTGTCTTTGTGCTTGCCAAATCCTACCTTGCCCATCAACGTCGCCGGATCTCTTCCCAATTGAGAATGTTTGTAGCGTTATGGGTAGGGCCCTCCAACCAGCTCGGTATTTTGACACTCTAAGGCGCCAGTTGGACAGAATTTCGCACTATATACCTCACAAGGACATCCAACAACTCTACCAGTAAATGCCAACCCTAATAAGTGCTTGCTTAAGGGCCAGAAGTAAACCGACGAGCTATTTACTTGCTCAATTTGTGAAGCTCTTTCTCTTGAGTAAATCATCCACTTTTTCTGAATCTGAAAGATTTTGTTTGCCTGTAAATGCACATCATATCTATCGATTTCGGTCCCATTCGGGTTACTTATTCGTGGGGCATCGTTATATTTTTTCCGCTAAATTGAAATTGCTTTGCAACTCCGACCAGTGCATCTGTGCAGTGCTCTTAGTCTTATGGGGCAGTATTAAATAAAATAGAGTTAATCTACGTCAGTACGGAAAAGACTTTCTGAAACGAGTACACAGTAGGTAAAAGTCGAATGTTTGAACTATGTGAAAGGAACGAATTACGTTAACTCTTAAATTTTTAATTTACAAATAAAAATAGAACACAATAATTTACATATAGCGCTTGTGGCAAGTCACGTATACATCGAGCACCACGCTGAGTGCTGAAATGTGGTAAATGGGAACTTTTGGAGGAAGTATACGGAAAAAATGATTGATTTCTCGTTTGCTGGGTGCCAAGCTTGATCAACATTAATTAAATCAAAAGTCACCCCTCAGTGGATGTGTGCAAAACATTGGAATGACTGAGAGGTTAAAACAGATAGTAATATCAAAACAATTTATTAAAATAAAAACAAAAAGAGAGACATTATTGAATAAAGTGTGTCTTGGCGCTTTGAATGGACAAACATGTCACAAATGCGTTGTCTGGGCAGCGGGCTTGTCAGTTAGATTTCACTGAAGTCTTGAACCGATCTTTGGCGGTGCAGAGTTGTCTGTTAGTGGGGTTCTATCGTGTTCTTCACCTCAGCTAGCGGACACATAGAGCGTAGAAGTAAGGTTGAACAGCCTGTTCCCTTTGTGCATGCCGAGAGGGTTAGAACAGTGGTCCACTGGCGAGGCCGGAAAGTTTACCAATCATGTAGTCTCGAAGGATCGGTTTCCCGGAGCTGTGCATGGACCGAATTACAAACGTGGCACCCAAGGAATCGGGTTTTAACTGGATGACGACGATGATGATAATGACTCGTTGTCAGAGTCAAAACTTAGATCAGTATTGTAATCAGACTGCAAAAGTAGCATCAGCTGAGACAGTGGGTTCAGAAAGCGGAACCAATTAGAATGCTCCGGAGTATAAGCAACGGACTGGACTGAAATGCAATAAAGAGTGGAATGGGAACCAGAGCAAAATGTAGTAGACTAAAGTCATCACAGGATCGGATCAGCACCAAGAGCAAGTGCAAACCAAACCAAGTCGCGGCTACCAAGTATTGAGATTAAGTCCCAACATGAAGTCTCTCGAAAGAATCATCAGGAAATCTCACTCCTCAGCCTCTTGAAAAGAAGGTCATCTGAATGTCATCACCCTACTACACTACGCTCATTCTTCGCTCTCTGTCTCTCTGGTTTTTGACGCAGATCTCGCCTCTCTCGCTCTTCCGGAGGACTGGAATTTTCTCGTCATTTCTTATCATTGGCTGACGATATATCAGTACCAGCCAATATATGATTCCCCTTGAGAAGTTATCCTCCTTTGACTCCTTGTTCCACGCTGTCCATTTTCTATTCTTGTCGACAGACTATCCCATACACGAGACCAGCAAATATCTTCCGGTTTTGCCTCACAGGGTGACGGCTCGGAGCGTGTCGAAAACAAGTGTCGAGGAGTTACCATATGGCTCCTTGGTGGGCGTACAAGGCAAGGTTATCATTTTTCTCACGGAGGTGCACATTTAGCGAAAGAAAATTTTTTCCTAGTGCAGAAAACCGGCTGGCGACGTGTCCCTCTGCCAATTGCGTCAGGGCGTCTCCTTTGCTCTCTCTCAGTCACTTTCATAGAACAGTCCACCTACCTCTATATTTCTTCCTTCCGACGTCCCTTCACTCTACAGTAGTAGATACACGCTAGGCAGTGTAAAGCAACATTGCTGAAACCAGGACCTAACACCTACCACACAGAGGCCGCGTAACTCAAGTTGCAAATCAGTTCCTGTAAGTTCATTTCACAGATTTCGGGCGCTAGGAGAATGCAGTTTAATTGCAGTAAGCATTTGAAAATTCTATTATCGTCTTTTTATTCATAAGGAAGCACATGACATGGCTATCAAGTTCGTATTTACTGTGGTAATACTCTATCATTCAAAGTCTACTGTCTACCCGACATATTTCACGCGTAAAAGCAGCCAAAATTCCTGCAAGTCCGTCCCGATTAATTTTTGCGATCTGACAGTCACTGAACCACCACTATTAGAGTGTGTCAGAAGTGCTCGCCAAATTATTCCATCAAGGACGCTGAATATGCCACGCGGAATTGTCTCTACGACCAAAAGATCACACGCTTGTAAAACTTCAACTAATTAGTTCCGAAACATCACACTGTCCTCAAAATATTCGTAACTTAAACCGCTTTAGTCACGTCACGTTCTATCTGAAATGATCTCACTAGCTCTTCATTTTTCATACTATTTTCGTGGAGACATCAAGCATGGTGTTACTCGGAAACAGGTTAACGAGCGACTCTCTCGATGCACCTCTTCTCTCTGCCTCTATCTGCACGCGGGAACCGCTTGATTGTGACTGGCCATTGATCTGAATGACAAATCAGAATGATCCTTCCAGATCATTGTCGCGGCAACACTTGCCTTAGCCAACCACTAATCAGATAGTCATTGAGGTCATTACAAATTCAATTTTGAATATATTGTTTAATAAAATAGAACGAAATGCAACTTATCCTTTAAATTAATATAGAAACTTTTTCCTCTTCAGACTTTTATTCTGGCTGCTCTCTCACAAAAGCAAGCACCCATCGACATACGTCATCAGCATCGTGGTTGCAACACAATTGTAAAGTCTCTACAGTGGGAAACAGTGCTCTTCTCGGTCAGTCCGCATTGCCCATAGCTCGCGATTCGAGAACGGATTTTCCCAAAACGCAAGCAAGCATTTCAGCGTCCCCTTTTCTGTGTCCATTCACACGCTGTTTCTTACATTATGTCATTTGCTACACGCTCTCATGCTGGCAATTTCAAAGCTAGGGCGTCAAATGCAGTCGATCGCCATGCTTCTGCAACTAATTCGCATAATAACAGTCATGTGGCTTGCACACTTGTACTACTGAAGTGACATATCTGGTGGAGAAGGAAACGACTAAAAGCGACACTGGTCAATAATAAAATGATCACATTCGTTATCTCTCATGGTACTCCCTGCAATAACTATTTGACCCAAAAAAGACCCATGTGATTGCCTGACATCTGCGAAGTCTGTGTGGAGAGCTCAACACCCCTCGGAGCGACGAATCTTGACACTACCATCGACATATTGCAACAGGACCTACCTACCAATCATCTGAATAGCAGTCCTTTTGTTCCATGGTTCACTCATAATATGTGGCAGCCATTGTTGAATATGTTGTTGGGTTAACGATTTTACACAAACAGATCGTTTGGTTCGGAACCCCATTTTCAACAATATGTAGTGAACGATGTTATGCAAAATACGCGTACCTTCTCCATCACTGGATGCTGCATGTGAGTTCGTGATGTTTGCACAACGGTGGGAAATTTTTCTCTTGCAGTTTCTTCCAAACTAAAGATGTGTGTCTTAGGAGCTAGTGCTCTAGCAGCTTTACAAAGTAAAATTAATATGGTAGCATACTGCATAGTTTCTGGCTGCGGCTATGTGGCGGTTGAAAAACAAAAGGGAAGGACAGCGATTTGTTTAGCGAGAGCAAATTTCGGATGTTAAAGAGTGAAAATGGTGGGACAGGAGACGTTACTGAATTCCGTTACCGTCCATTAAAAATAACCATTGCTTGTCGTTGTGATCCTCGGTTTGAAGAGAGGTTTCATGCAGCTCTCCACACTAGTCTATCCCATGTAAGCTTCTTCATCTCTGCATAACCACGGCAACCTAAATCCATTGGAATCTACTTACGTTATTCAGTCCTTGGTCTCCCTCTATAATTTTTACACATCACATTGCCTTCCATTACAAACCTGACGATTCCTTCCTACCAGAAGATGTGTGCCATCAACCAATCCTTATTTTAGTCACCTTTTGACAACTCCTCATCAGCTATTCGATCAACCCATCCAATTTTAAACATTCTTCTGTGACTCCACATTTCAAAAGCTTCTATTAAAGTTATACAAATTATGTTCTATAGTGATGAAAGATTGGGAAGAACTGGGAATGCCATAAAATCCAGTTTCCTATAATAACAAAGAAATATGTATCTCCAGTTCAAAAATGTGTGGATTCCCAAGGGACAACACTGCTAAGGTCACCGGTCCCTGCGAACCTCCGTCGGGAGTAGCCCCCCAATCACTGACATGGCGACTCTAAACCGCCCGGCCACTCCGCGCAGCTTATGTCCCGGGTTGGGGTATGTAACAGTATCTCAGTGCCAGAGCGTGGTTTTCATTTCTCAGTTGTCACTGGAGAGTCGTGTATGATAACTGTGGTACCGACAGACATTCCGCCTTATGTTGTACGATGCTTGTGAAGTACAAGGTTATTCATAAGTACCACCGGGAGTCCAGAAGAGGAGGGCGTGAAAATTTCAAGACACAGAGAAATGAAAAATGTCAGTGGACAAATCATCTCATCACGTTTTGATTCGTAGTTGCAGGGCGCGCTGCAAGGGGGCAGGCACGTTTGTCGTGTCGCAGACAGTGCCTATATGAGCACCTGTGAAGAGAGTAAAATGGCTACATGGCTTCACGGTTGTTGTAATTAAACTTTTTCTACTTCTGCCATTTCAGATTAAAAACCATTTACAGTACTGAAACACAACTTTATAGGAATGATGTCCAGACTGTGTGCTGCAGAATTTGGCGTTGTCTGTAGTGTTAATGTCATGACTTGCCGTTAGGCGCCGGTACTGCTACAGCGACTTTTGGGTTGAAACTAGGATGCCAATTCGTACCGTTTTCCCCGGGACAGTTCCGTTTTTTCCAAAATGTCGCGCTGTCCAGGAATTTTTTTTCGGACGCTCAAACGACCCGCTTTTTTGTGAAGGCTGAAGCATTTTAGGCTACCGCTTATTTGATTTGCAATTTACTGCGCATTTCACAAATATATACGCTAAGAAGTGTCACTTGTACAATTTTCTCTACAATCTTTATTCACTGTTATTGTTTTGCACTATTGGTAGTACCGATTCATGGTCACTGTTTCATCATGCCAAAGCGAAAGAGTAATTTTAACACCAATATAGGAAGTGAGTTTGCTTTTACCAGTGGTAGTGAAGAAATTGTAGAATACGTGCTGTGGAAATCAAATTTTTCTGTTGTGCGTGATGGAAGGTCTGCCACTGCGAATCAGGTTAAGACGAAGAAACAACAGATGAGTGTTCAGTCGCAAATGCACTGCTTGATAAAATATATAAGAGTGAAAAGTGCGGTGACAGTGCGGCAGAATAATTATAAAAGGACATTTGGGATAATCTGAGTGCATTTACACAAAGATAAACTTCTATGCCCATTAAATTTTGTCAATACATTTTTGTACCGTTTTTCTTCCCTTCATTGTCTCAGGCTTTTGTGAACTTTTTAAAGTATCCCGTTTTTAATGAAAATGAAATAGACACGCTAGCAGAAATATGAGGGCTATTCGAAAAGTAAGGAACGATAGATCGCAAAATGGAAACCACAGTGAAAATCAAAACTGTTTTATTTGCAACAGTTAGCTACAACTTCCAGCTACTTATCTCCATAGTCGCCGATCCGACTTAGACGTTTGTCGTAGCGTTGTACCAGCTTTCCAGTACCCTCGTTATAGAAGGCAGCCGCCAGTGCTTTCTGCCGATACTCTACGCTGGCCTACAGCTCGTTGTCTGTGCGAAAATGTTGTCTTCATAGCGAGCAGTTCATGTGAGCAGAGATGAAACTCAGAGGAAGACAATTACGGACTGTATTGTGGGTAATCAAACATTTCCAATTTAAAACGATGCATGTGCATCTTCATTGCCCCTGCAGAACGCGGCTGAAAATTGTCTTGAAGAAGAAACCGCACGACAGTTATGTAGTGTTGACTGCATAGCTTCAGGCGAAATTTCTCTCCAGGCCCTCGTACTAGACGGGAGACACTGCTGTTCTAGGTATCTTTGTGCTCCATGTGTGCTCAGAACTAAAAAGAACGACGTAACGCGATCGGCGGGCGTATTAGAGACACTGCCCAACACACCTGTGCAAAACTTCATCGGATTTTCACTGTGGTTTCCATTTCGCAACCGATCCTTCCTCACTTCCCGAATAACTCCCGTACGTGCCTCAGTGTGCAATAGAGTTGCAGACAGTTAACATAGATCCCACAAGGTGAGCAGGGCTTTACTCGTAAAATTGTTTTATCAAAACAACAGCAATAGTGCTGTTGCTCTTCGCGAGTATACGCATTGGGGGAACACAGAGAGGTTATCTTTCCGCACTAGGGTTGAAGAACATAATTCGAAAGTTCGAATTAGCTGGCGATTTGGGAGTTGATCCTGGAGGGGGGGGGGGGGGGGGGGACGACAGCCAATTGCGCCACAAATTGTGAAGAAGTTACTTTTGCCATGGCTGGGGCTGCTGGACGCAACCTACAATCTTCAAGTAGTGCACGAGATGTGTTACGACATCTGAACAGTCCACGGTCCACTGTCCGTATAGTGCTGCGAACAATTGTGAAATTGCATCTCTGACACGTTTCCAGGCTGTCGTGGACGCAGATGCTCGTCCCCTTGAGCAACGCTTGTCTCCTGGGGCGTGATAATGGTACGCAATTAACAAATGTTACCCTCTCGTATGTAAACTGTGTTTCTTTCAACGTTTTGTTCTTTATTTCTCTTCCACATCTAGTTTAGAATGTTTCCTCAAAGTTTCACAGTCCTACGGTCACTCCTTTTCATAGGGTCCCTTGCAAGAAGCCAGAGTTTAATTACAACCAGCTTCTACGTCTATTTTCTGCATGTCTTATGTCTTATTGTTTTCTGAATCCACGAAATTACTTACGAATAACACTGTGTAGATATGTTCAACAGATCAACATTAAATTACTCAGCTTTTAACGATTATCTTAGAGACTGGATTCCTTGTGTTGAGACTTAGGATACGCCTGAGAGTTTATGAGCATTGTTCTTGTCCACATTGCGTCTCAGTTTACTGTTGAGTGTAGTGTGCTTTGACGTTTCAGAGGAACTGGAGGCGGAGCAGGGTGAGAGCTGCAACTGCGCCCCGGAATGCTCCTCTGTGGAGTATCTCGCCGAGGCGTCCACTGGCATCCTGAAGGCGGCTCGCTACCCAGCTTCCGATCACCTCATGTGAGTGCTGCAAGCTGCCAATAACCCTCTCACTTATCTTCGTCTGATATACAGCGTGCAACCAACTGTGGCATCATACCCTTAAGCGATAAGACCTTATAATTACAAATTGTATAGGTTAATTACTGGCAGCTGTAATGAAAGACTTATCAAGACCAGACGCGTTTCGTTTTATTCTTAAATATTTTCAGTGGTCACCACAACAACATGGTTTTTCTCTTACGATTTTGCCTGCTATGATCATGAACAGATTGAATGCTTTACTTGCTAGAGGAAAAGGTACAAATATGGAATAGGGCAGTAATATGGAATACTATTATATGTCGCCTTTTATGTGGTGTACTTTGGTTAGCTGCTTAAAAACTACGTTCAGCAACTATAGACTGCTTTGGGATGCATTCATATTACAGCTGGTAGCCATTGCGAGTGAGTGAAGCCGTTTTCACGAATTCACGAGGAGACATAATTGTGGCTGGTCTTCAGTTTCATTCTTGTCATAACACATAAATTGTTAATAATTTTGCAAACAGACGTTTAGCTTATACATTAAGCCGTAAAATGGCGTATTTCTAGCCTACTGAAATTTAATTTTCGTTTTTATTTGCGTTTCTGAATTTCAAGTTGCCTGTGTCACTATGATGGAACACCAGTATTCCACATTTGTACCATGATATTCCATATTTGTGCCGTACTTTCACAGCCTGCTTTACTTAAAAGAATTGCTTCAGAAATGACTTCACGAGCTCGAAAGCAGTGGGATGAGTCTGCTATGCAAATAGCAATGAAAAATCTTAGAGAGAAGAACATAGGCCACTCCAGAAATTTGTATTATAAATCTCGCACGCGAAACCATGTCAAAACCTTCTGCCTGCCTCCTCATGTCTCCCACAATACGTAACCGCTGGATAGAACTTTGATGAGTCATTTGAAAGCCTATTATTATGAGCTGGAACGCGTATGGATGAGGGAAAATGCAGGTCCCGTAACAAACATGTTGAATGGGAAAGCCTATCTCCAGTGCCAGACAGGGGAGATAGCAGTCAATGGGTCTACATCTACATCTATATCTACGTTTATACTCCGCAAGCCACCAAACGGTGTGTGGCGAAGGGCACACTACGTGCCACTGTCATTACCTCCCTTTTCTGTTCCAGTCGCGTATGGTTCGCGGGAAGAACGACTGTCTGAAAGCCTCCGTGCGCGCTCGAATCTCTCTAATTTTACAGTCGCGATCTCCTTGGGAGGTATAAGTAGGGCGAAGCAATTTATTCGATACCTCATCCAGAAACGCACCCTCTCGAAACCTGGCGAGCAAGCTACACCGCGGTGCAGAGCGCCTCTCTTGCAGAGTCTGCCACTTGAGTTTGCTAAACGTCTCCGTAACGCTATCACGGTTACCAAATAACCCTGTGGCGAAACCCGCCGCTCTTCTTTGGATCTTCTCTATCTCCTCCGTCAATCCGATCTGGTACGGATCCCACACTGATGATCAGTACTCAAGTATAGGTCGAACGAGTGTTTTGTAAACCACCTCCTTTGTTGATGGACTACATTTTCTAAGGACTCTCCCAATGAATCTCAAACTGGTACCCGCCTTACCAACAATTAATTTGATGTGATCATTCTACTTCAAATCGTTCCGCACGCATACTCCCAGATATTTTACAGAAGTAGCTGCTACCAGTGTTTGTTCCGCTATCATGTAATCATACAATAAAGGATCCTCCTTTCTATGTATTCGCAATACATTACATTTATCCATGTTAAGGGTCAGTTGCCACTCCCTGCACCAAGTGCCTATCCGCTGCAGATCTTCCTGCATTTCGCTACAATTTTCTAATGCTGAACTTCTCTGTATACTACAGCATCATCCGTGAAAAGCCGCATGGAACTTCCGACACTATCTACTAGGTCATTTATATATATTGTGAAAGCAATGGTCCCATAACACTCCCCTGTGGCACGCCAGAGGTTACCTTAACGTCTGTAGACGTCTCTCCATTGATAACAACATGCTGTGTTCTGTTTGCTAAAAACTCTTCAATCCATCCACACAACTGGTCTGATATTCCATAGGCTCTTACTTTGTTTATCAGGCGACAGTGCGGAACAGTATCGAACGCCTTCCGGAAGTCAAGGAATATAGCATCTACCTGGGAGCCTGTGACAGGAATATATCCGTCAAACCCTCAATTATAACGGATGCAGACTTCATTGCCAGCAATGAAGGAATAATTAAGGATTTACGTAATGATCCAGTCAATGTACCATCTGCAAGAGCCGTGACTTCTCAAAGTGGAAAGGCTAATGTTGAAGTCGAGGGAGGAACATCTGCTGCTGCATCTGAAATTACACCTTGACAAATCTCCCATTGCACAAAAAAAGAAGAGGCCGGAATTACGGGAAGAAAAGCAGATTCTTCAGACGTCCCAACCAGGAGCAAGTTTTAGAGCATGCACTACTGTCTGTGGTGCTCACACACCCTATTAAAAACTATATTCCGCCTTTTTTAATGTCCAGGGAACTACCATAAATCGTGGTGACTTGAGTGTAATTACTGTCTTTGAATAAAAACCTCATTTCTGTTCGTCTCATTGAGTATCTCTTCCTGTTACCTTCTTTATTACACCGTAGTGGGTCTTTCTACTTACTGTCTAATTTCTATCGAGGTGTGGTACTTGCCAGTGACACATCATGCGAAATTACTTTCGTCGGGAAGTTTTGCACACCACTGTAGTTTTTCAACGATATTTGTAGATCGTTCAGTGTAGATGACATTCTCAGCAGTCATGAGCCACTTCACGAAGAAATGTTCAAAGCTTATCAGGATTTAGAAGAACTTTGTGTGTATTTTCTTACTCGTTTAATCTAATTCCGTCTGTTTACACGAAATTATAGTTTTTGTACTGTTTCTCAGGGATGGAGTGAATGACAGTTCTATCTCTGAAGTGATGCTGATCCATGTCTTCTTTGTGGATTTGGTGGGCACCCGATACCGCAGGGATGTCTACTCTACATGGCGTGGGCTGCTCGGTATGCCTTTATCGTTCCTTTATTTTTTTTTTCGTGAGGCACAAATTAACAATAAATGGTTCATATAGCTTTTAAAGTGATCGCTTTCCTGTGGTGCCTTCTGTGGTGTAGTGACAGTGCAACATGCAACTACTACCATCAAAATTCATGTGAAATTTTTTTCCTTACCAATAATGACACCAACGTAAAAAAATTCCAGCAGTAGGATGGAATTGGACAAGTGTTTGAAACGTCGTTACTAGAAAATAAATAATAGTTGATATGTCTACAATAACTGATCAAAAGGTTCTTGACACTTATTAGTGGACATGAATATTGGATGTGTCCCCCATTCGCCTTTATGACGGCTTGAACTGTATTGAGGACACTTTCGACGAAGTGCCTAGATATCTGCGGAGGAATGTTAGCCCATTATTCCTCAAGAGCCGAAACCACAGAAGGTAGTGATGGTGGACGCTGGGGCCAGGAGCGAAGTCGACGTTCTAACTCATATGGTAATGCAACCAGTGATCAAGAAAGAAATCGTCCTTAATGTTTATTTTTGTTAAATTTTGAATAATTTTCTTACAAGAGGTATACTTAGTGTTATAAGTAAATTCCCTCCAGTTTTACATCTGTCTTTCTTTTTTGAGTATCTGTTAAATACTTATCAGTACTATTTCGTTGTTCATTATTCTGATTATTTTTAATTGCCTTAGATTTAGTTTTACCACTCGGCAACCACGAGTATTCCATACGAAAATTATTCATTTAATAGATTAAAATTTTATAAGGCTTAAATAAAATGTATTTCCGTTGATAAACTTAATATTTCAAAAATTATAAAACTGTATTACTTAAAATTAATTTATTCAAAAACTTTACAATCTTCAACCATTATCATTTAGACCCACGGCTAATTTTCTTTAACCAAACATTATTCCTCATACTGCTGTTGCTATTAATTTTTCCCCTAATGTTGAATGTTCAGTGCTCATTTTTTTCTTTTGCGATTTTTTAAATTTCTTTCTCTGCTTTATGTCTTTTTCCTAGTTCTTCATTATCTCTATAATCATGTTTTTTACAACCTTTGTCCAATTTATATATTCTTTGATCACATCTACACTCCTGGAAATAGAAAAAAGAACACATTGACACCGGTGTGTCAGACCCACCATACTTGCTCCGGACACTGCGAGAGGGCTGTACAAGCAATGATCACACGCACGGCACAGCGGACACACCAGGAACCGCTGTGTTGGCCGTCGAATGGCGCTAGCTGCGCAGCATTTGTGCACCGCCGCCGTCAGTGTCAGCCAGTTTGCCGTGGCATACGGAGCTCCATCGCAGTCTTTAACACTGGTAGCATGCCGCGACAGCGTGGACGTGAACCGTATGTGCAGTTGACGGACTTTGAGTGAGGGCGTATAGTGGGCATGCGGGAGGCCGGGTGGACGTACCGCCGAATTGCTCAACACGTGGGGCGTGAGGTCTCCACAGTACATCGATGTTGTCGCCAGTGGTCGGCGGAAGGTGCACGTGCCCGTCGACCTGGGACCGGACCGCAGCGACGCACGGATGCACGCCAAGACCGTAGGATCCTACAAGTGTGCCGTAGGGGACCGCACCGCCACTTCCCAGCAAATTAGGGACACTGTTGCTCCTGGGGTATCGGCGAGGACCATTCGCAACCGTCTCCATGAAGCTGGGCTACGGTCCCGCACACCGTTAGGCCGTCTTCCGCTCACGCCCCAACATCGTGCAACCCGCCTCCAGTGGTGTCGCGACAGGCGTGAATGGAGGGACGAATGGAGACGTGTCGTCTTCAGCAATGAGAGTCGCTTCTGCCTTGGTGCCAATGATGGTCGTATGCGTGTTTGGCGCCGTGCAGGTGAGCACCACAATCAGGACTGCATACGACCGAGGCACACAGGGCCAACACCCGGCATCATGGTGTGGGGAGCGATATCCTACACTGGCCGTACACCTCTGGTGATCGTCGAGGGGACACTGAATAGTGCACGGTACATCCAAAACGTCATCTACATCTACATCTACATGACTACTCTGCAATTCACATTTAAGTGCTTGGCAGAGGGTTCATTGAACCACAATCATACTATCTCTCTACTATTCCACTCCCGAACAGCGAGCGGGAAAAACGAACACCTAAACCTTTCTGTTCGAGCTCTGATTTCTCTTATTTTATTTTGATGATCATTCCTACCTATGTAGGTTGGGCTCAACAAAATATTTTCGCATTCGGAAGAGAAAGTTGGTGACTGAAATTTCGTAAAAAGGTCTCGCCGCGACGAAAAACGTCTATGCTGTAATGACTTCCATCCCAACTCGTGTATCATATCTGCCACACTCTCTCCCCTATAACGTGATAATACAAAACGAGCTGCCCTTTTTTGCACCCTTTCGATGTCCTCCGTCAATCCCACCTGGTAAGGATCCCACACCGCGCAGCAATATTCTAACAGAGGACGAACGAGTGTAGTGTAAGCTGTCTCTTTAGTGGACTTGTTGCATCTTCTAAGTGTCCTGCCAATGAAACGCAACCTTTGGCTCGCCTTCCCGACAATATTATCTATGTGGTCCTTCCAACTGAAGTTGTTCGTAATTTTAACACCCAGGTACTTAGTTGAATTGACAGCCTTGAGAATTGTACTATTTATCGAGTAATCGAATTCCAACGGATTTCTTTTGGAACTCATGTGGATCATCTCACACTTTTCGTTATTTAGCGTCAACTGCCACCTGACACACCATACAGCAATCTTTTCTAAATCGGTTTGCAACTGATACTGGTCTTCGGATGACCTTACTACACGGTAAATTACAGCATCGTCTGCGAACAATCTAAGAGAACTGCTCAGATTGTCACCCAGGTCATTTATATAGCTCAGGAGCAGCAGAGGTCCCAGGACGCTTCCCTGGGGAACACCTGATATCACTTCAGTTTTACTCGATGATTTGCCATCTATTACTACGAACTGCGACCTTCCTGACAGGAAATCACGAATCCAGGCGCACAACTGAGACGATACCCCATAGCTCCGCAGCTTGATTAGAAGTCGCTTATGAGGAACGGTGTCAAAAGCTTTCCGGAAATCTAGAAATACGGAATCAACTTGAGATCCCCTGTCGATAGCGGCCATTACTTCGTGCGAATAAAGAGCTAGCTGCGTTGCACAAGAGCGATGTTTTCTGAAGCCATGCTGATTACGTGTCAATAGATCGTTCCCTTCGAGGTGATTCATAATGTTTGAATACAGTATATGCTCCAAAACCCTACTGCAAACCGACGTCAATGATATAGGTCTGTAGTTAAATGGATTACTCCTACTACCCTTCTTGAACACTGGTGCGACCTGCGCAATTTTCCAATCTGTAGGTACAGATCTATCGGTGAGCGAGCGGTTGTATATGAGTGCTAAGTAGGGAGCTATTGTATCAGCGTAATCTGAAAGGAACCTAATCGGTATACAATCTGGACCTGAAGACTTGCCCGTATCAAGCGATTTGAGTTGCTTCGCAACCCCTAAGGTATCTACTTCTAAGAAACTCATGCTAGCAGATGTTCGTGTTTCAAATTCTGGAATATTCCATTCGTCTTCCCTGGTGAAGGAATTTCGGAAAACTGCGTTCAATAACTCCGCTTTAGCGGCACAGTCATCGACAACAGTACCATCGGCACTGCGCAGCGAAGGTATTGACTGCGTCTTGCCGCTTGTGTACTTTACATACGACCAGAATTTCTTCGGATTTTCTACCAAATTTCGAGACAATGTTTCGTTGTGGAACCTATTAAAGGCATCTCGCATCGAAGTACGTGCCAAATTTCGCGCGTCTGTAAATTTTAGCCCATCTTCGGGATTTCGAGTTCTTCTGAACATCGCATGCTTTTTCCGTTGCCTCTGCAACAGCGTTCGGACCTTTTTTGTGTACCACGGGGGATCCGTTCCATCTCTTACCAATTTATGAGGTATGAATATCTCAATTGCTGTTGCTACTATATCTTTGAATTTGAGCCACATCTCGTCTACATTCGCATAGTCAGTTCGGAAGGAATGGAAATTGTCTTTTAGGAAGGCTTCTAGTGGCACTTTATCCGCTTTTTTAAATAAAATTGTTTTGCGTTTGTTTCTGATGGATTTGGAAGAAATGGTATTGAGCCTAGCTACAATGACCTTGTGATCACTAATCCCTGTATCAGTCATGATGCTCTCTATCAGCTCTGGATTGTTTGTGGCTAAGAGGTCAAGTGTGTTTTCGCAACCATTTACAATTCGCGTGGGTTCGTGGATTAACTGCTCGAAATAATTTTCGGAGAATGCATTTAGGACAATCTCGGAAGACGTTTTCTGCCTACCACCGGTTTTGAACAAGTATTTTTGCCAACATACCGAGGGTAGGTCGAAGTCCCCACCAACTATAACCGTATGAGTGGGGTATTTATTTGTTACGAGACTCAAACTTTCTCTGAACTGTTCCGCAACTGTATCATCGGAGTCTGGGGGTCGGCAGAAGGAGCCAATTATTAACTTAATTCGGCTGTTAAGTATAACCTCCACCCATACCAATTCGCACGGAGTATCTACTTCGACTTCACTACAAGATAAACCACTACTGACAGACACAAACACTCCACCACCAATTCTGCCTAATCTATCTTTCCTGAACACCATCTGAGACTCCGTAAAAATTTCTGCAGAACTTATTTCAGGCTTTAGCCAGCTTTCTGTACCTATAACGATTTCAGCTTCTGTGTTTTCTATTAGCGCTTGAAGCTCAGGGACTTTTCCAGCGCAACTACAACAATTTATAACTATAATTCCGACTGTTCCTTGATCCAAGCACGAACCCATCGTTCTACCATTCCTAGACCGGCAAGGGAACTTGCTGTTCCAACAGGACAATGCACGTCCGCATGTATCCCGTGCCACCCAACGTGCTCTAGAAGGTGTAAGTCAACTACCCTGGCCAGCAAGATCTCCGGATCTGTCCCCCATTGAGCATGTTTGGGACTGGATGAAACGTCGTCTCACGCGGTCTGCACGTCCAGCACGAACGCTGGTCCAACTGAGGCGCCAGGTGGAAATGGCATGGCAAGCCGTTCCACAGGACTACATCCAGCATCTCTATGACCGTCTCCATGGGAGAATAGCAGCCTGCATTGCTGCGAAAGGTGGATATACACTGTACTAGTGCCGACATTGTGCATGCTCTGTTGCCTGTGTCTATGTGCCTGTGGTTCTGTCAATGTGATCATGTGATGTATCTGACCCCAGGAATGTGTCAATAAAGTTTCCCCTTCCTGGGACAATGAATTCACGGTGTTCTTATTTCAATTTCCAGGAGTGTAGCTCATCTCTCTTCTAATTTTGTTCCTGGACAACAATAATTATAACCAGGAAGATGCATTTCAAATGTTTATTTATTCTTAAAGTTTTTACTAGACCTTTACCTTTTTTTCTGGTTCCCAAAATGTATGAGTTAATTATTCAGAAATCTAATTACATAAGGTATACTTTTTGAATTATAAAGTTAAAACCATTACATTTATTTTTAACAGTTTCATTATACGAACTTGTTCATTACAAGAACTTTTATTTTCAGCTAATACTTCTCCATAAATAATAGCTAATCTATCGATTACATCTCTAACATCATTCATTTAAATATATTCAATCGGTTTTCTACATATTTTTGTAATCTACACTTGAGTCTAAATCCACTGATAATTTTGGGAAATAGATGCCAACAATTTATTTTACCATATTGTTATATTTAATCCCTGTACCCAGTTTTTATCTATTGGATTCTTTTCAAAATATAATGGTTTTGAATGAAATAATATATCAGCATAATTTGATAAACTGGTATTATTAAATTTTGAGCTATACCATCTATAGTAATCTTTCTTTAGTTAAAAGACACACTAAACCATCTGTACCCTCATATGTCCTACCACCAATAGTTAATTTTATTTCCATCAAATTATACTGGTAATTTACCAACAAATTTAAATGTTAAGACAGAAATGAGATTTTCACTCTGCAGTGGAGTGTGCACTGATATGAAACTTCCTGGCAGATTAAAACTGTGTGCCAGACCAGACTCGAACTCAGAACCTTTGGCTTTCGCAGGAAAGTGCTCTACCATGTGAGTTAGCCAAGTATGACTCACAACTTGCCATCACAGCTTCAATTCTGCCAGTACCTCGTCTCCTACCTTCCAAACTTCACAGAAACTCTTCTGTGAACCAGGGAACCAGCAGGTCGTGGGTCATGCTTGCAAAAGGCAAAGGTCCCAAGTTCGAGTCTTGTTAAGACAGGCCTTAATCCAAAACCTTGATCTTCACTGTGGTTGATTTGTTCCAGCATCCTCTCACTAGTATTTATGTTTTTAACATTTGTATGTTCATCTTTCAATATTTTTCTATTTTTAACCTTATCTTCATATTTATTCAATGTATCTTGTATTTTTCATTCACTTAATATATAATCACATGTTTAATTCGTCAATCACCATATTCTTCTAAACTGTTATGATGATTATAGGGAACCATTTGTTTTTCTACTTCTCTATTTTCATGTATAGGTTTTTAGTAGATCATCACCTTAACATCTAATTCCTTCTTTAATGTTTGTGTTCTTTTAACAACTTCAGTGTCATATTTATCAAACATTTAATAAGCAAAAAATTAATGATTTTTAACATTTTATATTTACATTTTTATATTTTATGGTTTTAATGTTTATGGTTTTTTTGTTTTTATATTCTTATGGTTTTTCCTTTCACATGTTTAAGTTCTTATATTTTTATGTTTTCATATTTCCATATATTTACGTTTTTATGTTTTATATTCTAAAAAAATTTTAATTTTATTTCTATATTTACCTTCACTAATTTTTCTTTTTCATCTATTGCAATTAAATCTGATTTTTCATTAATCCAACATTTACTCTACATTTCTATGAACTCATCAAATTTTCAATCACCAACAACTAACTCATGATATATACGATTTAAATTTGTATCATCTTATCTGAAAGCATGTAAAAATTTCGAACTAATTGTTTTGGTATTCCTGAAAATGTTTATGTTATTTAAAAGCAATTTATTCCTTTGTGTCTTTCTCTAGTAAAATATTCTTTATCTATATCTTGATTTTCGAGAGTACAGCCATCAAATAAACCAACTGAATTATCTCTACATTTATTTAATATTTCAATTGCATCATTATTTTCAATAAATTTAACAAAGACAAAGACTCTGTCTATATTTTTTTCTACTTTCTTTATAGAACAACAAATAGGATTTGCTAAAAATTTACAATGTTTATTTTTAATTTATATTCTGCAATTTTTATTTTTGTTCCTAGTCATTTTCATTTTATTAAATAATTTTTATTAAAAATACATACGTTTTTGTTAATATTAAATGAGCCACTTATTGGAATTAAAAAGTAATTCATAAGTCCTTGAAAAAAGGTTATTTGTTCCAATAAGTGATAGTTATAAAAATGTCACAGTAGTTGGTTTTATACAACTTTTTCTAACTCCAAAGATTACTTTAAAAAACAATACATCATACTGTTATAGAGAAAATACAATAATTCCCACTGATCAAAAAATTTATTCATTCTAGAAAGACTAATAGAGATAATAAATAAGATGAAATTTTAAATAAAAGAATATATAAAGTTATGTTAAATGATATATGGTTATAAAAGAATACTGGAGAAATTTTTGGCTTTAGTAGTCAGATTATTGAAGCTAACAAGAAAATTTTCCTAATAATTTACCAAAATTTACTCCATTTCAATTAATAAATATAAATTTTAATTTATTTGATGGGATGCTTGTAAGAAAAGATAAATATCTTCATGAAGAATCCAAAATTATTGCCTCTTTTAACCTAATTTGGAATTTGACACTCCTGTACTTTATGAAACAAAATATCTTTCATTATTTCTAGTTCATGAAATAAGAATTCAGGAGTGAGAAATAAATATTACTGATTAAAATAGTAATTTGATAACTTTTAATAGTGCTGATGCAACAGTTAATCTACAGATATAAACTAATTATTTTTAATCTTTCAAAATAAATAGAAATTTTAATGTTTATAAGTGAACATGAATTTTATTCTTTTCTATTTAATGAGAAAAATTAAAAAAAATATTTCTAATAAAGATATTGAAATTAAAATCAGTATTGGTGATCAGGGAGTCCATCCAAATCATCCTCAGTTATGTATGAGTTTAAAAATTATTCAAGCTGATAGTTCAGATTAACCTACATACAATGGAAAATCTAATAAAAAGTAATTGATACCTCTGTTGCAAAATTATTTGAATTTATAACTATAATAAAAGGAAATTAAATTTTATCAAGAATAGAGCATGTGTCAGGTTTATTAAATTCAACTTTGTCTGTTTTCCTTAAAATTAATGTGGAAGTAATGTACACTCCTGGAAATTGAAATAAGAACACCGTGAATTCATTGTCCCAGGAAGGGGAAACTTTATTGACACATTCCTGGGGTCAGATACATCACATGATCACATTGACAGAACCACAGGCACATAGACACAGGCAACAGAGCATGCACAATGTCGGCACTAGTACAGTGTATATCCACCTTTCGCAACAATGCAGGCTGCTATTCTCCCATGGAGACGGTCATAGAGATGGTGGATGTAGTCCTGTGGAACGGCTTGCCATGCCATTTCCACCTGGCGCCTCAGTTGGACCAGCGTTCGTGCTGGACGTGCAGACCGCGTGAGACGACGCTTCATCCAGTCCCAAACATGCTCAATGGGGGACAGATCCGGAGATCTTGCTGGCCAGGGTAGTTGACTTACACCTTCTAGAGCACGTTGGGTGGCACGGGATACATGCGGACGTGCATTGTCCTCTTGGAACAGCAAGTTCCCTTGCCGGTCTAGGAATGGTAGAACGATGGGTTCGATGACGGTTTGGATGTACCGTGCACTATTCAGTGTCCCCTCGACGATCGCCAGAGGTGTACGGCCAGTGTAGGAGATCGCTCCCCACACCATGATGCTGGGTGTTGGCCCTGTGTGCCTCGGTCGTATGCAGTCCTGATTGTGGCGCTCACCTGCACGGCGCCAAACAAGCATACGACCATCATTGGCACCAAGGCCGAAGCGACTCTCATCGCTGAAGACGACACGTCTCCATTCGTCCCTCCATTCACGCCTGTCGCGACACCACTGGAGGCGGGCTGCACAATGTTGGGGCGTGAGCGGAAGACGGCCTAACGGTGTGCGGGACCGTAGCCCAGCTTCATGGAGACGGTTGCGAATGGTCCTCGCCGATACCCCAGGAGCAACAGTGTCCCTAATTTGCTGGGAAGTGGCGGTGCGGTCCCCTACGGCACTGCGTAGGATCCTACGGTCTTGGCGTGCATCCGTGCGTCGCTGCGGTCCGGTCCAAGGTCGACGGGCACGTGCACCTTCCGCCGACCACTGGCGACAACATCGATGTACTGTGGAGACCTCACGCCCCACGTGTTGAGCAATTCGGCGGTACGTCCACCTGGCCTCCCGCATGTCCACTATATGCCCTCGCTCAAAGTCCGTCAACTGCACATACGGTTCACGTCCACGCTGTCGCGGCATGCTACCAGTGTTAAAGACTGCGATGGAGCTCCGTATGCCACGGCAAACTGGCTGACACTGACGGCGGCGGTGCACAAATGCTGCGCAGCTAGCGCCATTCGACGGCCAACACCGCGGTTCCTGGTGTGTCCGCTGTGCCGTGCGTGTGATCATTGCTTGTACAGCCCTCTCGCAGTGTCCGGAGCAAGTATGGTGGGTCTGACACACCGGTGTCAATGTGTTCTTTTTTCCATTTCCAGGAGTGTACTTAATAACAGAAAAGTAAAAAATAAAAAAAATGAAGTTTTTATCCTTTAGAAACGTTATGAGGTTTCTTCTTAAAGATTATAAAGAAATAATATGGGAAGGAGATTTAACTATAATTTTTACATGGTGTTACATGGTGATATGGGACCCACGATACATCTACATACGACTCAGACAGGTGACACATATGTAACCATCCTGTCTGATCACCTGCATCCATTCATATCCATTATGCATTCCGAAAGCAGTTCCAGTAGGACCATGTGACCACCCTCATGGCGAGAATTGTTAGAGTTGCTCCAGAAACACTTTTCTCAGTTTAAACACTTCCACTGGACCCCAAGCTCCCCGACGTGAATATTATTGAGCACATCTGGGATTCCTTGCAACACACTGTTGAAAAGAGATCTCCACCTGCTCCTACTCTTACGGATTTATGGACAGTGCTGCACGATCCGTGGTGTTAATTGCCTCCAGCACTATTTCAGACATTAGTCGAATTCATGCCAGGTTGTGTTGCGGCACTTCTGGATGCCCACAGCGGCTATACACGGTATTAGGCAGGTGCATCAATTTCCTTGACTCTTCAGTGTATGATATGTAAACATTATGATAAAAGTTTTATTATTTTATATACAATATTAGTCCTAGAACACTAAAGAGGATAGGGAAATGTTACTTTGCTACTAATCTATCGTCAAGTTTGTTACTCTGCACGTTATCCAAAGGAAGTCATGATTTATTGGTTATGCTTCAGTTAATTAGAATTATTAAATCTCCAACGATATGTTACATAAGAAATTAAGTACAAAATGTCCTGTTTTATCCCCTACTGCAGTCGTAAATCTTACGAGAGTTTAGTTATCTAGCGTTAATAAGGCGAAAGTGTATTATAATAGAAGCTAAAAACATTTCTTAAACATGTTTATTGCTAATTTCAGTATAAAATATTGTCATGGTTGCTATAAATATGGATGAAACGTAGACTTTTCGATTAAGTACCCGCCCAATGGGGCTCAAATTTTTCCTATGCTCTACCATGCCTTGCACAATGTTGAGGAATGTGGTATAAGCATTATGGGGCACAGTCACATTTTGCTGCTCATGTAATATGACATACTCCATTCCAATACGGCACAAAGTGGATACGTTGAGCAAGACCTGGCCCTTGGCCTCCTAGATTACCTGACCTTAGTCCTCTTGATTTTTCTGACCAGAGTCATCTCAAACGTGAAGATTGCAGCACTCCCATTAATATGGCTAAAAAACTGGAGCAGCCAATTGTAAATCTCGCCAAGATTTACAAGATGATCCAGTGGCATGTGGCACAATTCGTAACCACTGCACAGACTACGGCAGTATTCCATCCAGATGGCGGGACAACACATAGAACACATTCAATAACAGATGAGAGTGTATAGTGAAATGTTCCAAGCAACTTGCTGGAGCAGTATTGTGATCCTTCTTAAGGAAGGCATTAGGTGGAAGTTGAACTCAAGTAGATAAAAACTTGATAGAAAATTTTACATTTCGAATACGTTTATAGTAACCAAGAGAATACTTCGTACCCCTCTCAGCTTTGTGCCCCAAGCTGCTGACTTGTCGCCTTAAACTGGCCTTAGCTAACATTAAATTTCTAATTTTGATTGCTGTCAACACCAGTCTCACAGGAAAGCCTTAGCAAAAATGTTCGCATATAAAGGCAAAATTTCCTAATTGATGATGCGATATGGAATAGAAAACGTCAGTTTGTTGTGGGCGTGTGACGTGTTGCAGCGTCGGTAGGCGGTTTACTGGGGCTGTGTATGGGAGTCAGCCTGCTGAGCTGCTTCGAGCTGGCGTACTTCTTCACGGCACAGCCGGCGCTGCGTGCGGTGAGGAGTCGCCAGATGGCCTCCCAGCGCTGACCAGCCTACATCTGCAGCTGCCGCATCACTGAACAGCTTGTCGCATCTGTACACATATGCCTGGTCATCCTTTCTCTCGGCTTCCTGTTAATTTTAATTCAAATCTGCCCCTAGCAATACTGGTTCTAGAATATTTTTCTGCACTAACCCCTCCCCCTCCTCCCTACTACCACTGATATCAGCTGCCTTTCCTTTGACATTTAGCTATACATCTAAATCTATGGACTGTGGAAATTTTTTTATATAAATAGAGCATAGACACTACACTGTACCACTAATAAATTTCTGTATCTTATTCCAATGCTTATTCCAATCCTAAATAAGAAAAAAAGAAATAATTCATTTCCATTTAAGGGTTTTCCTGAGATTTTTAAAAGCTTTTAATTAAATAAAAAAGAACTATACCTGTTGTATTATTCCAGCTTCAATAAAAATTAGCTGTCTTTTAAACTGGATCGAAACAATGAAAATACAAAATTTCTGTTATTTTTGTAAATTTGTAATGGAAATTTTAATTCTACTATTCAAAAATAATTTAGAAATGCAAAAAAATTCCAAATTCTCTATTGATATGTCAAACATAAGACGCTGTTTAATTGCGTAAGTTGTATGTTATATACGAAGAAACCTCGCCAGTAAGTATTTAAATTTTAGAAAATCTGCCACGAAGGTAGTTGAAAACTGATAAACTGGTCAAAGGTTTTGTCTCTGGGTCATCTCAGAAGTGAAGTGTAGGCCTTTGGCACTCCCATTGATGTGTTTGACGAACTGGAGCAGCGAACTGTCCAGTCTCGTGATGATTTTCGACATGATTCTGGGCTTCTGAAAGAATTCGTAACTCGCTTCAGGAACTGTAACGGCCCTGTCTATCTACAGCAGTGGTTCCCAACTTTTATTAGACCATTACCCCTGGCTGCAATCAGACATTAGCTAGTACTCCCACCCTCCCTTCAACCTGCCATCTGTTGTCTCCCCTGCATTACTCCTCTCCACTGTGGCACTTGCTTGACCAGCACACTGCAACCCCATTGAAATCGAACAAGCTTGGATGTGCGCACTATACTTACTGTTCGTGAATACTTCACTGCTGCAGTCCTTACTTCTGAACTGGAAAAAAATTGACAACTTCAGGCTGTGAAAACTTTGTATCTAACCACAATAATAATAATAATCAAACTCTGTAAAGCACTATAGTAGCTCTTATGCAGTTATTTCCGTGTCGTGCTGTCAATTAATTCATTTATCTATTTCGAAGCGAGCAATGAAGCAATTTTCAGAATACTGTAGGTACTATGTACAACTTGGAGAAGACTTTTCTTGAGATATTTAGCACTTGTCACGTATATGTCTCACTTTTATCATCAGCGATGAATGGGACAAAGCACAACATATGTGTACAGTATGTAAACTATGTGAGGAAGCTGTAACCTGTAGTACACTAACGCTACAAATTGAGAAGAAGTAATTATTGATTACTTATTAATGAGTATTATAGTCCTACAAAACTCTGATAATAGTAGTGATCTTTTAAAAGTAATCGTCTAGTTTTTACCCCTCAGAAAATTTCATTTTACTCCAGGTTGGGAACCACTGCTCTACAGTGACTACAAAAAGTATTCGTTCGACATTAGCGCATAGAATATAACAAGCATAAGCGTAAAAAATATAGCTAAGAAACGAAGAAATAATTATTTCCTTACATTGGTTAATATGTACATCTAAAAATGGAACGCTATTTGGCTTCATGTATTGCTTACTTTGTGAATAAATCACGTAATTTAATGTCATGCCACAGTTGATGTCAGAAAAATAGTCCTCTAGTAAACAATATCCCAGGATGCTGCTGTACCAACACACGCCACTCGCGCTTTCCTTATGCAGTTGTATTTCAGCCACTGTAGTGGGCAGATCTCTCTCTGTCGGTATTTACGGCATATGAGTCGAAAACGTCGAGTAAATACAGAATAAGACAGTGAAACCTGCATCAGGTTGTTTTAAAAGGAAAACCTTTTCAAGAAATCGTAGAAACCATTGGTAGATCTACCAGTACCGTGAATACCATTAATACACGTTTATTCTGAATAAAAACGTCTGAAAACAAATCACGAAGCGATCCTCCTACAGTTCTCTCCGATATGGAAAAATGGCAGCTACTTAGAGAAGTGAAAAAAATCCAAAATTAAGCGCTCCAAAACTTGCTACTGCAGTTCAGATGCACACAGGAAAGTGTATCAGCACACACTATAAGAAATGTGCTTTTGAAGCTGGGTATGAGTGCGGAACAGCTCATAGAAAACTAAACATCAGTAAAATCAGCAGAAGGGAGCAAGCACGTTGCACTTGCAAGACAACCTTCTATAAGAAGGTTGTATTTACGAACAAGAGTCGATTTTTTCTGTATAAGTCAAGTGGGTAAGTAACAGTATAGAGAAAAAAGAATTGTGAACTTGAAGAGAGAAATATAACAACCTCAAGTGCTAGTTTGGGGCCGCATGTCTGCAAATGGTGTGGGGGTATTGTTTTTTGTTGATGGAATTGACGACCACAAGGTTAACATAAGTATCCTAAAAACACATATAATCAGAAGTGTGAATAATATGGATCTTTTCGAGGATTATATTTTCACACAAGATAATGGTCCAAAACATACAGTTCTAAATGTAAGGCTGTGGCTATTGTATGGCACTCCTCACTTGACAGTGACATAATTGCAGTCCCCACACACTAGTCCAATAGAGAATTTGTGAAATGTATTCTAGAGAAATAAATTTAATGAAAGTTGCTCTTTTACGATTATACTCAAAACATCAGAGCTGTGAAGCAGCACTGGTTATTATAGTTTTAGATTTACCATCAGTTTGGTACGTTCCACATCGACTTTTGTTCACGCACAAGATGTACAGTAAGTAATTGGATTCAGGGCAGTTTCAAGTCAGTCGAACACTTGAAAACATTTAACAATGATAATTTCAGAAATCTGTATACATTAACTACCGTTCATCTGAGGCTAATATCTTTGGAAAGACCAGAACCTAACTCCATTTTATCAGTTAAGTGGTTACTTCCAGCCTTACACACTATGCCAACTAAACACATCTTACCATGGGCACATACTTATGCAAACTGTGTCACTTACTACAAGCCTAACCACTATTAAGTAACACACACATTGCAATATACGGTCTCTTTGATTGGCTTATTAAGCATTCTACTAATAACAAATTTAATTAGAAAAGCATTAAAGGAATGAAGTCCGAATAGTTATGCAGCTCTAAAAATCATGCATTACACACATCGACAGCATTATTTAAGGACAAAGATGTTTGTAAAATATATAGTAATTGTGTTCACTGGGTGTGTATAGTGGTCTTGATACGCTACAAAAAGTGTACAGAATCGCCTTCAAGTATGCTGACGTCTCATTGAGTGCCTACTTTGATGGAAATATGTAGACATTGCATTTTAACATGTAATTTGCTAAATGTTATATTTTATATCTTGTTAGGTAGGCCATCGGGAAAAATTAAGCCCAATTAGACAGGGATGTAATCGAAAAGTTTACATTTTCAATAAATTTGTACTGACAAGAACAAAATTTGATACTGAAGTCAGCAGATGTTCCCAACCACAAATTCTCAGTTGTATCGCAAACTACTCTTTTATGGATCCATTTTTACTGGAATTTTTTTCCTTTTCTAATTATGCACTTTCACCCGTGTCAGTTTTCACTCCTAATTACAATATACCTTGCATACATATACTTCTGAAGCCACTCTCAGCCTGGCACTTCATGAGGCCGCTTGCTTCTTAACACAGTCCTGGCCCACAGTTATGATGGCGTTTGGAGCAAGCAACAGCTAAAATTTTATCAACTGACAATATTTTCATAATTTTGTGTCGAAAATTTGGGTTGCTGGCAGCTTTGGTGACAAATCTGTACAACTCTACATATAAGGAGCATTTCAGTTCATTCACTTTGCCACTCAGTTTGAACCGAAAGAGAAAGATGATCAAATTATCTATATAGTCTTCCAGGTGTGGTATTCAGTTTCACCTCTACACTCTTTACAGCCGATATGACACTTCAGATAATTTTATGTGCCCATTTAGACTCACATTTGGTTAGCATCACAGTTGTAATTTACTGAACTTCTCTGTAAATGTATGAATAAACTTCACACCCTACGTTATTGGAGAGTACAAATTTCCTTAACTCCTGGAGTTAGATGTGTGTAAGTTAAAGTACGCAAAGACTTGAAACATCCTTAGACGTCGTGACTACAGCTATATGTCGTAATTGTACATCCTTCAACTGCATTATCAGAGGGGATCATTTAATGGATACGCTATATATCACAAGGTTGTCTAAACAGGAGACATCCTTTCAAAAATTAGAAAAAATTTGTATCTGAAACCGCGTGTTGGAACATTCTGGATGCATCAGACCATACGCAGTGTTTCCCCAAGTCCGTTATCATTTGAAGATGCACTAATTCGCAGAATAATGTGGGTAGAGAGGTAAAAATTGACAAACATGCCTGAAATAACATGCGATTTTATTGAAACCAAGTACGAGTAAAAAAACTGCTGAACAGATGTCACTGGACACCAACACATCTGTGACATAGCGTTAGAACCATGTGTAAAATGAGCTGTAGTGAGAGAGTGAATAAGATGCCCCAGCAGTTGGGGGCATGTTGATTTTACCAGAAAAGGGACTGCTAGTAAAGCTTTACTATCAGATCAGAGAATCCGCTACAGCAGCTTTACGATCCTATCGCCATAAGAAGGGTATTCGAACAGGTTAAGGTCTTGTGAAAAATGTCTCTGTGAAGAAAACGATCTCGAAATTTGAAACCACAGGTTGTTCAGATGATCGGCCCATAGTGAGTGACCAGACACAAGTACCACTGCTGCTCGAGCATTTAAGAAAGAAATGGAGGCTTCAGTGGGTTCATATCAGCAAAGTGAAGTAAGTGCTTGTGAAATCAAACCGGCATTCCGTGCACTACTGTTTGGAGACCGCTAAGGCGTACCCTCCAATCAGTGCTATTCATACAAATTCCAGCGTCATGGTGAACTGTTAGCCGCCAATTTTGTGGAGAGGAGAGCATTTGGGGTGTGGCCACTTCAAAAAATGGGGGACGATGTCGATTGCGTGTCTAATATGTTGTGGACCGTCGAAGCCTATTTCACACTCCCAGGGTCTGTCAGCACCCACGATTGCAGAAGCTGGGTTACCAAATATCCTAGAACTGTCACAGAAACCCCGTTGCATGACGAGAAAGTCACAGTACGGTATGGATTGGCCACATCAATCGTAATTGGACCCTTTTTTTTCGTGGTGCTGCTTTTCATACTGTCAGTGTGACATGTGTGGAGTACGCCGATATGTTACAGAATCCCATCAGCCCTAGCCTGGCTGATAGACACCTACTGGGAGGTACAACTTTTACACAAGATGGTGCTCCAACCCATATCATTACGCTTGTGAAAGATCTCTTGCTCAAATCGTTTGGTGAAGATTATGTGCTGATTCGCCACTTCCCTTCCCTCATGCTTGAGCTCCCAAGTCCCCAGACCTCAATCCATGTGATTATTAGTTGTGGAGTTACTTGAAATCACAAGTCTACCAGGATTGTCTGACCTCATAATGGAGGTAAAAGACAACATCCGATGACAATTTCTCATGATACCTCCTGATGTGCTGTACAGCGCTGCTCAAAACATTGTCGCTCGACTACAAGTATTTTTGATGAATGGCAGCCAGCATGTTGAGCATATCTTCTAAAGGACATTGTCTTTGCTAAAAGTCAATTGTTATGCGAATTATTGCCTCTGTATCCTATGAAGCGCCATCTATTGGACATTTTGTGCACTTTTTTTTTGATTCCATAAAACCTCATGTCACTTCAAGCAAGTGCGTCAATTTTTACCTCTCTGTCTACATTATTCAGTGAATTAGCGCATTTTCAAATGTTAATGGACTTTTGGATCACCTTGTATTTCAAAGTAATTCCTAATATATGCCAAGTTAAGACTGGATTAAAATGTATTTTGCGATTATGGAATGTAAAGAAGTTATATAATATTAACATTTAAATTTATTCGACAGTGTGTGTACGATTATTGTGTATTATGTCCTAAATAACTGCAGACACTATATCAAATTGAATAGTTTTTGAAAGTAAATTCTGCTTGATTTTTATTGGAACTGTAAATAAATAATCTACTACATACACAGTTTTATTTAATTTATTTTTAAAACATCAAAAATACATTTAAGAACACAAATGGAGAGCTACAAAAACTAGGGGGAAAAATGTAAATAGTAAAAAAGTCAGAGACGATAATTAAATATGGTTTCAAGAGAGTAAGGTAAAATAATCTTCAAAAGTTCATCTTATAGTGATCAAAATAAATTTCTCCTTTTGTCAGAATTGGATATAAATATTCTAGCAATATTTCTTAAGTCTGTTTGATCCAACGGCAACTTTTACAGACTGCAAACTGCTATGTGATTGAGCCTCTGCACTGTGATTGTTAATCACCGTTAGTTCTTCAGAAGTCGAAAAGCAGGAAAACTGAATTCTGCTTTGCACCTTGAAGCTTGGCATACAAGCATAAGTCTTAGCAATTATTCAACACTAGGAAATAATATATATGTAACATAAAAAGCTATATTTAGATCAGTTCAAAAAAAGTTCGTTAATTCCTATAAACTAGGTGTTCTACTACATTGACGTGGTAAAATTGAATAAATTGGAAAGCACTTTCTAATGAATATTTACTTACCATCATTCCTGGTGAGCTGTTGACTACCTTTTCGAACATCTATTATTTCCTCACATTTAAACACAAAGTCTCTCAGAATTTACATCATGATGTATGGTGGAGAGCATTTCGTGTACTCCTGTCAGTCACCTTCCCCTTTTTTTTCGGTTTCAGTCAAGAATGGTGTGTGAGAAGAAAAGAAACATTGTTGCTAAGCAGCCGTATGATGTACTTGGAAGGAAATAATATACTGAGTAACTCTTCTTGGAACGTATGCTCACAGAATTTTAACAGCACCCACATTGTGATGTACAACACCTCTTGTAATACATGCCACTGAGGTTGGATGAGTATCTCCATGACTTGCTAAACGAACTTCTGACAAAAGAGCTAATATTTAAGCCAACTCTAGAACCAGATTATTCAAGGCTACTAGCAACAGTTGTAATACGTCGAAACACATGCACTAGTCTAACAGGAACTGCAACCCAAGAGGCTTATCTGGAAAGATGAATTCAAAAAATTCCCAAGGATAAATGGCAAAGGTACTACGATTTAACAAGATGGACGATATGGTCACATAGATGCTCATTTAGTTCTCACTATGGATTATTAAAGGTTTCACATATAAGTTTCCCCTTCTTTTCAGAATTTTACACAGGCATTGTCCCCCCCCTCCCCACCCCCTGGTTTCCTCTTTCCTCTCCATCCTCTGCTGTATCCCTCCCTCTCTCCACTTCCACACCTTCCATCTCGTTCATCAGGGGCATTCCCAGCACCTCCCCTTCGCCATGATATCTACCCTTCCTTCCAGCTGCAGCCTGGTCTTGTTCCCCTCCTCCCCAGGGCTCCCCTTTTCCATTCCCCTCCTTCTCCCAGAACGGAATTTCCTCCTTCCCCCACTGAGTCCCTGCAACCCCTTCTCAACTGTATCCCTCCCACATCATTCCCTCCCCTGCCCTCTTCGGCGCTCCCTCCGCCCGTCTTCCCCCTCTCCTCCCCTCCCTCCCTTCTCCCACCTCTCCTCCGCTTCTACCTCATCTCTATGTCCCTGCCAGATCCTCTCAGTATGCTCATTGTGACTAGTGTGGTATGTCAGTGTTGTGTTTGCTGCTGTTGTCCCGTGCATAAAGAGCTGTGATTTTAATTGTGTGCTGGTCTTGTACATGGCGTTACTGTCAGTGGTTGTTATATGATAAGCCGTCTGTAGATAGTCTTATGCTCCGGCCATACTTCACTTTGTGTTCTTTAATTGTCCCAGTGTGTGTGTGTGTGTGTGTGTGTGTGTCTGTTTTTTTTTTTTTGTATGCACAACTTTTTTACTGTTTTTATCTCCATTTTAAAGTCACCCCCCCCCCCCTTTTGTCTGGTCTCTTCCGTACTGTTCTCGGTTTTTTTATATCTATGTACACCATTTTTTCTCCTTTCTGTTATTTTAAATGTCTTCTTTGTATAATTACTGTCTTATGGCTGAAGAGCCCGTATATGCCAGCATACGCCAGCTCATCCTAGATGGGGCATTGAAACACAATAAAGGGAAAACATCAGAATTTTACATGTATCAGCGAACATTTGACTAAAAATTTTGGATCCTAACCTATTTAAATGAAGATCATCTTAACCCTAACATCACTGCTTAAGAATTTACTCGGATTTATTAACACAGCTCCTCGGTTGTTACAGATTTCGTTTAAATCACAACTTATTCTCTCTATATATCGACCACTAACTGATCTTCTGTAGATGATACCACTCACTACGATTCTAGACGTTGTGTAGAGGTTTCTGATGGATCGAATTAAATTTCTTGTTTCACTTACACTTTCCTCTTCAGTGCTACTTCTAAGAGAATTTTTACATACGTCGATGAAGACTTATAATTCTTCCGAGATTCCTCTGCTTAACCATCCTGCGAGCTGTATACGTTGCTAAAATGTTTTTTCAACTGGTCTGCCTTGAATCCTGGACGAACACCTATTGTGGAATTCGGCACTGCGACATTTTTCAGCAGAGAATCGCCTATAACAAGGAATTCATTTTCTCCACTCTGGTTTTCAGTACTGAACCGTTTAGAATTCTTTTTACTGTATGTTACACTTGTATTTATTTTAGGTTCTTAAGACTCCCGCACGAGTTTCTTTCCTAGGTGCAACAGCCTCATTGTTTGAGCTAATAACTGTGGATCTTCATGTTACTTTCGTCTATAGTCTCTGCTATTTTGCAAAAAATATTTTTTCCCGCACTTCAGGTCACAGCAATGTTCGTGCTTCTGCCGTGCTTCTGCTGTGTATCGTTGCCTATAAAATTTTAAGCATATTTTCTGACACCTTTCATGCAACCATATGTTGTACTTCACACACAGAATTCCTTTTACTACCCGTTTCTGACACTTTTTATACGATGCGCTATTTAACATTTGCATATTTAAGAGTGTTGTGTCACTACACTTTTCAGTGGGCGGCATTTTGTCTCTTTTAAGATATCTATAACAGATAGATAACCACAATCATTTTATACATCATGGCAGACACACGAGTTTCAAATGACTCCTCAAATAGGCATAAGCCGGCAACTAGGAAAATTTCTTGAATTAGGACAGTTAAAGAAATGTCCCTTTCTTTCAACATCCAGTAACCCTCATTGGAGACAGTTTTACAGATTAATGTTAAGCAGAGTGCAGACTGGAGCTAACACCTCCAACAAAAGCAACACTGTGCCCCATTAGGAGTTGAATCCGAGATACAGTAATTGGAATATCACCAGCATCAATGAAACATAATTTCACTGAGTTTTAGAAAAATATACTCCTATGCAGAGTCTGGCAAATGCTCTTTGTTGACTAAATAGCAGAACAAAAAATGAGAGTATAGTATAGTATCACAGTCAGCACCCCCATAAGAAACCAGTAGGCAAACACCATCGCCAGCTGCTCTCTCTCTCTCTCTCTCTCTCTCTCTCTCTCTCTCTCTCTCTCTCTCTCTCTCTCTCTCCCTCTCTCTCCAGTATATGATGCAGTCAACAGTGGCTCCAGGACTCTACTCCCACTGCCTAGCTGTATTGGGTATAGACACTCACAACATGAGCAAAATTCCCAGCATATGCCCAAACCAATTTGAAAGTGAAATGCCAACTCTCCTGTTCCACGCTTGCACCCTGTGTAACATCCTCCTTTCAGCTGTGGTGCATGCCGTCTTGCCCAGAGTGGCAATGAATATCTTTGTGCAAGAGCTTGACAGCAGAGAGGAGTCTCTAGACATGTATCAAAACTCTATCTGCTAAGTGCATTCTACAACCCTATAAACCTGTAATAGGACATGTGATCCATCCTGTATATTAACATGCAACAATAAAAATTTCTTGAACACTGAGAGTAAAATTTGTCATTGAATGTACTTCCTTGACCAGTGGTTGCCAAACGTTTTTGTTCAAGAGCCAATACTGACATTGAGCGCCAGCACCTTGGGCTGCATATGTACTAATTTCGTTATTAATCTGTGATATACAGAAATTAGTATCTTATGAGCCCCCAATAGACTAGCTACAGTAAGGACAGGATAAGTTGGCTGTCAGACTGACTGTTAAAAGTCAGCACCACCACAAACACTTCATGTCATTTTTTCTCAGTTTCATATTGCTGCCATTCTAAGCGACCCCAAAGTTGTGGCACTGGTGAACTGTTGTGCTATCTGTGTGAGCTGATGATTAATTGATGAACATCAGTAATTGTACTATATTTAAATGCCTTATGCTATATGAGACACGACTGCAAATGTTTACTAAATATTTTAAATATCATTATTCTTCTGCTCATTGCATTGTATTACAGCAACATCAGTTTAATTTCATATTCCTTTCTAAAAATATGAACTGCATTCGAAGATGATATATTCTGTAATGCACATTCACGTATCTCTGTTACTTTCATGTTGAAACTTATGTCATAGCAGCCTCTTGGTATGTTTGTGCATACCTGTGAGTTGTCAGTACTGGAAGAGAAACAACAAAACATTGCTTATCTCACATCACCTAGCCCCATAGGGGCTGTGCTACTTATCCCACTACCCTGAGGTAAGAGGCCGGCTTCACTCAGCTCATGGCTGAATGAACCAAAGGCAATTGAAGTTAAGCACATCTTGATATATTACTGTCTCTAAATACTTTTGCTTGTTACTGAACATGAAAACTACATTCTTGAGAAGTTCATCACATTATTTGATGTTTATGAACTCAGCTGCTAGTTGCTGATGCATATTATTATAAAATGCAGCTGAAAACCACAAGTCACATGAATACTTGATTCAGGACACATGTGGACCATGGGCCTCAGTTTGATGACCACTGTTCTAGACCATTTGTTCAGTACTTCCTGTCAATAATTTTATGTTTTGTAGAGTTTATACACGTAATTAACCAAATAGGACATGAAAATATAATCTCCCTAAAAAAAATGTTCTGCCTGATTAGTTGCCAGGAAATGTAAGCCATTAACCACACAAGATTGTTATTTACCCAATAGCTCACAACAGTTATCAGTAAGAGATTTAGTACAAAACACTCTATGTGTATGCTACTTATACTGAACGTGTGCTGCATACAGTGGCAATTAAAATCTCTCCACTTGTATAGGAATATACATGCCATGCCCTCTAACCTTTCTTGAAGGTGTTTAGTCACTTCGATACTTGATACAGGTGGCTGACAGAAACAACAATATTTGACCCAGCATTAGCTCAGATCTTTATCCATGTTATTTGGCATTCTGAATCAGAATTTATCTAATTATTCATGATTGTCGATTTTTTTAAACTGGCTACCCTAGCACTACTGGCATCAAGCCTATATACTCAAGTGTAAAAAGAAGATTGAACCACCTGAGGCAACAGTTCCATATGAATTGAACATTATTCACAAGCTATACATTTTTACAGTGTATATGAACATAACCATGGGGCCACACAACTATGCCTTCTTGGCCAACAATATCAGTACCTTGTGTATTCTCCTCTAGCTACAATTCAGTCTTGTAATAATGTATAAGTAGGAACAGAGAGATAATTGAAGATACCTTCTTGTTTTCAGCAATAGTGATCCCTGCATGCCCTCCAGCATACCACAGGCTCCTTATTCTAGCTTGACTGAAGTGTTGCCTGAGATGACCAATGGATCACTGTATATGTGAAGATGATACTGATGTGCTCATCGTCATCCAATAATTCTATGCCTTGGTTCCAAAAGTAATATCGGCATTCAATACCTCTTGGTGCCCCTATATCATTTTGTGATTTCCTGTGTGCCACTCTACCTCTGCAGAGCTGCAGTAATTTTGGAAGCTGTTACACAGTGCACTGGGAATCTACATATCTCACATTTGTGGAAACCTTGCAGGTTACTATAAGTTGTTGAAGAGGCCTGTGTGATTTACAGTTGCTTCTGTCGCAAATTGACCTATGTTGATATCTACTATGTGCATCACCTGCGTAACAGAAACAAAATTAACATGACTAAGAACATAAAACTATCAGAGTTCCATGGAACATTCACTCAGGAGGCATTCCTTCAGTTTGTTCAATATATTGACACAAATGTTAGTATATGATTTGTAAATGCAGCGTCTCTATGTAGGATTTTTCAAATAATTAATGCTTTTGTGAGCTTCCAGGCTAAAAAGGGAAAGTGTGAAATTTAAATAACATGATGATCACCTGGGACAGTGTGGACTGCATTTTTGTGCAGGAGAGGACATAGTGAATTGGTTATCGGCATCAGTTATTGCAATAATCAGTCTTGGCATTATCCAGCACCTTGCAGGTAGTCAATCAGCAATACACTATTTGAGTCCCAATACACAGATGCCAAAACTTTCCAGGTGATAGTCAGGTCTTTCCCTTGATCGGTGCCCCCTGTACACTTTTTCTCCTCACCATACTGATATTCCTGTTCTTTGGAGTATAATGACGGACCCTTGTTTTGTCACAGGTCATGAAACAGTCCAGAAAAGCATATCTTTTTTCTTCAAAACAATTCAGAAGTCATTAACAGATTCCTTTTTGCAGATTCTTTTGCTCCTTCATGAGAGAATGTGGAAACTACCTCACCCATAGTTTTCCATGTGTCCGATAAAAATGTAATGACACTTCCAACATTTATCCCCATCTGTGATGCAGGCTTGGCTACAGTAATGCTGGGATAGCTTTCCACTAGTTCACACAAGGCTTGAATATTACCTTCACTGACTGTTTGCCAGATGCCACTTACAGTTTTGATTTTCCACTTTATTATGACCATTTCAAAACTTCTGGATTCAATAGAACACTGGAGTTTTATACCGAGTAGTGATACACTTATCTTGGTCACCAGTACAGTCCCTTATTTATCATATCATCACAAGTTTCAGGATAACACATCAAATTTGTGATATGAAAAATGAAATTTAAGTATTAAAAGTCATAGCTTGCAACAATACAGTGAAGCTGAGAAATTTACATGTCAAAATATGTATAAAGTACCATTCACTTCCCACTCCATCTCATAACATGATCAGCAACTGGACTGACACAAGCAGTTTGACATGGAACAAATTAAACAATTTGCTGTTAATAAAAATGGACCATGGACCTTGCCGTTGGTGGGTAGGCTTGCGTGCCTCAGCGATACAGATGGCCGTACCATAGGTGCAACCACAACGGAGGGGTATCTGCTGAGAGGTCAGACAAACGTGTGGTTCCTGAAGAGAGGCAGCACCCTTTTCAGTAGTTGTAGGGGCAACAGTCTGGATGATTGACTGATCTGGCCTAGCAACACTAACCAAAACAGCCTTGCTGTGCTGGTACTGCAAACGGCTGAAAACAAGGGGAAACTACAGCTGTAATTTTTCCCGAGGGCATGCAGCTTTACTGTATGGTTAAATGATGATGGCGTCCTCTTAGGTAAAATATTCCGGAGGTAAAATAGTCCCCCATTCGGATCTCCGGGCGCGGACTACTGAAGAGGATGTCGTTATCAGGAGAAAGAAAACTGGCGTTCTATGGATCGGAGCGAGGACTGTCAGATCCCTTAATCGGGCAGGTAGGTTAGAAAAGTTAAAAAGGGAAATGGATAGGTTGAAGTTAGATATAGTGGGTATTAATGAAGTTCGGTGGCAGGAGGAACAAGACTTTTGGTCAGGTGAATACAGGGTTATAAATACAAAATCAAACAGGGGTAATGCAGGAGTAGGTTTAATAATGAATAACAAAATAGGAGTACGGGTAAGCTACTACAAAAAGCATAGTGAATGCATTATTGTGGCCAAGATAGACATGAAGCCCATGCCTACTATGGTAGTACAAGTTTATATGCCAACTAGCTCTGCAGATGATGAAGAAATTGATGAAATGTATGATGAGATAAAAGAAATTATTCAGGTAGTCAAGGGAGATGAAAATTTAATAGTCATGGGTGACTGGAATTCGAGAGTAGGAAAAGGGAGAGATGGAAACATAGTGGGTGAATATGGATTGGGGGAGAGAAATGAAAGAGGAAGCCGTCTAGTAGAATTTTGCACAGAGCACAACTTAATTCTAGCTAACACTTGGTTCAAGAATCATAAAAGAAGGTTGTGTATGTGGAAGAATCCTGGAGATACTAGAAGGTATCAGATAGATTATATAATGGTAAGACAGAGATTTAGGAACCAGGTTTTAAATTGTAAGACATTTCCAGGGGCAGATGTGGACTCTGACCACAATCTATTGGTTATGAACTGTAGATTAAAACTGAAGAAACTGCAGAAAGGTGGGAATTTAAGGAGATGGGACCTGGATAAACTGACTAAACCAGAGGTTGTACAGAGTTTCAGGGAGAGCATAAGAAAACAACTGACAGGAATGGGGGAAAGAAATACAGTAGAAAAAGAATGGGTAGCTTTGAGGAATGAAATAGTGAAGACAGCAGAGGATCAAGTAGGTAAAAGGACGAGGGCTACTAGAAATCCTTGGGTAACAGAAGAATTATTGAATTTAATTGATGAAAGGAGAAAATATGAAAATGCAGTAAATGAAGCAGGCAAAAGCGAATATAAACGTCTCAAAAATGAGATCGACAGGAAGTGCAAAATGGCTAAGCAGGGATGGCTAGATTACAAATGTAAGGATGTAGAGGCTTATCTCACTAGGGATAAGATAGATACTGCCTACAGGAAAATTAAAGAGACCTTTGGAGAAAAGAGAACTATTTGTGTGAACATCAAGAGCTCAGATGGAAACCCAGTACTAAGCAAAGAAGGGAAAGCAGAAAGGTGGAAGGAGTATATAGAGGGTCTATACAAGGGCGAAGTACTTGAGGACAATATTATGGAAATGGAAGAGGATGTAGAAGAAGATGAAATGGGAGATACAATACTGCGTGAAGAGTTTGACAGAGCACTGAAAGACCTGTGTCGAAACAAGGCCCCGGGAGTAGACAACATTCCATTGGAACTACTGACGGCCTTTGGAGAGCCAGTCCTGACAAAACTCTACCATCTGGTGAGCAAGATGTATGAGACAGGCGAAATACCCTCAGACTTGAAGAAGAATATAATAATTCCAATCCCAAAGAAAGCAGGTGTTGACAGATGTGAAAATTACCGAACCATCAGTTTAATAAGTCACAGCTGCAAAATACTAACACGCATTCTTTACAAACGAATGGAAAAACTGGTAGAAGCCGACCTCGGCGAAGATCAGTTTGGATTCCGCAGAAATGTTGAAACACATGAGGCAATACTGACCCTACAACTTATCCTAGAAAATAGATTAAGGAAAGACAGCATTTGTAGACTTAAAGAAAGCTTTAGACGATGTTGACTGGAATACTCTCAAATTCTGAAGGTGGCAGGGGTAAAATAAAGGGAGCGAAAGGCTATTTACAATTTGTACAGAAACCAGATGGCAGTTACAAGGGTCGAAGGACATGAAAGGGAAGCAGTGGTTGGGAAGGGAGTGAGACAGGGTTGCAGCCTGTCCCCGATGTTATTCAATCTGTATATTGAGCAAGCAGTAAAGGAAACAAAAGAAAAATTTGGAGTGGGTATTAAAGTCCAGGGAGAAGAAATAAAAACTTTGAGGTTCGCCGATGACATTGTAATTCTGTCAGAGACACCAAAGGACTTGGAAGAGCAGTTGAACGGAATGAACAGTGTCTTGAAAGGAGGATATAAGATGAACATCAACAAAAGCAAAACGAGGATAATGGAATGTAGTCAAATTAATTTAGGTGATGCTGAGGGAATTAGATTAGGAAATGAGATGCTTAAAGTAGTAAAGGAGTTTTGCTATTTGGGAAGCAAAATAACTGATGATGGTCGAAGTAGAGAGGATATAAAATGTAGACTGGCAATGGCAAGGTAAGCGTTTCTGAAGAAGAGAAATTTGTTAACATCGAGTATAGATTTAAGTGTCAAGAAGTCGTTTCTGAAAGTGTTTGTATGGTGTGTAGCCATGTATGGAAGTGAAACATGGACGATAAATAGTTTGGACAAGAAAAGAATAGAAGCTTTTGAAATGTGGTGCTACAGAAGAATGCTGAAGATTAGATGGGTAGATCACATAACTAATGAGGAGGTATTGAATAGAATTGGGGAGAAGAGGAGTTTGTGGCACAACTTGACAAGAAGAAGGGACCGGTTGGTAGGACATGTTCTGAGGCATCAAGGGATCACAAATTTAGCATTGGAGGGGAGTGTGGAGGGTAAAAATCGTAGAGGGAGACCAAGAGATGAATACACTAAGCAGATTCAGAAGGATGTAGGTTGCAGTAAGTACTGGGAGATGAAGAAGCTTGCACAGGATAGAGTAGCATGGAGAGCTGCATCAAACCAGTCTCAGGACTGAAGACAACAACAACAACAACATGACAAATGACAAACAATTATATGACTACACTTAAAACAAGTAAATGTATTATTAAACTTACATATATGTTGACTAATCATAAAATCTGTGGTAAGTGCCACAACTGCTGTTTTGAGGAAATCACAAAAAAATTTCAGAAAGCAATCCTTTTTGATATCCTTATTTTTTTATATCCGAAACAAATGACGACAGTTAATCTACAAACATTTTAGAGTATAGTTACTGTAAAACATTTAACAACAACAAAACAAGAACAGGGCTATGGGCCAAACTCTGTAACATAAAAACGAGGCTAAGTCTACCACTTATATCTGTAAATAAAGGGGTGTGGGAAGGATAACAATAATAATTTTACTATTATAAAAATGTGGAAACCAATTTTAACAGTTTTTATGCAATAATTATATTATTATGAAAAGTCAGTTAGGCCTACAGAAGCGCTGTGTTAGCAAACAAACTAATTAAAGAACAAAAACAAAATCAAGCACATTACTGTGTTCTTATAAGTTTTATTTCAAAATAAATGCCTTGTACAAAGTTTAAAAAGTTACATTTTGTATTAATTTACCACTATTTTATAAACAAAATATTACAATGTTACAGTCTATAAACAGCTGCTTGTTTACTCAGTCAGATTTTGGTAAAACAATTGGTTTTCTAGTTTGAGTCCTCCTTCTGCTAAGTTTTCAATCTGCCTGTTAGTTCAATCTGAGATAGATCTAAGACTTTTTTCCTTGAAATGCTATTCCTGTGTTGGCTTTGGAAACTTTGAGCCAAACAGTGTTGGAAATTTGTCACTTTTTTGTGATGAGGTATTCTTTAGCTACTTTGAAGAAGTCATAAAAATCATCATTGTTCATCATAGTGGTTAGAAAAGGAGTTTTGCTATTGGCATTACACAAAACTCTCATAAGATCCAAAGGAACTTCACATTTTTCTACTGTTTTTCTTTTTTCAATTAGAGCAAAGTCTCGGTCACAGGTTAAGTATGAGTGTCCAGAGATGACATACTTGTGGTGAACTTCATCAAAGAAATCATTACAGACGAAGTATATCCATAGGAACAAATGTATTTGATTTTTTTCTTTACTTTTAATCCCCCTTAACATACAGCTCACTATTTTGTTGCCTCCCCTGCCCCTCATGGCCCCATGCCAAAGAAACATAATAGCTTTATTATTATCTATCACATGAAATCCCAAATTGTAACAAAAAAGTTGATTTAAATAATGCATTTGGCAGTGTGACAGTGTGGGCAAAGAGAAAACATGTTGTAAATCTATGGATACTGTGCGTGTATCACTCGTAGGAGTGGTATAATATACATGATCACACTTCATCCCTGCTCTAGTTTATTCAGAGCTTCTATGATGAAATTCTAGTCAAGTACGATGTACAGCTCTATTGGTTGAGTCATTAACATCATACTTTTAAGGAGATCACATGTGTTACCGGTATCTTTCCTTGGGCGGTGAGATCTCAGTTTGGAAAAGTGTTCTTTCAATACTTTTTTGTAGTACAAATAACTAATGTTTGTGTTTGGATAAAGCATAACAAAAGCCTCATACATTCTGCTGTAATTTAAATCTTGGCTTAAAAATAGAAGGGAACTTTTAGCTCTTGTGTAATGGCTTTCATCCTTGGGAAAACTTTTGATGTGTTCAGTAACGCATTTTACACCAGCAGCTGTATATTTCCTTTCTTTGTTTTAATTTCCCCTATGTTCAATATAGTTAACATCACCGCTCATTTTTACTTTTGCCAAATTTTCCACTCTTTGCCTGGTAATTTTGTGTATTTCAAGAAAGGTTTTTTTGCAAACTTGAAAATGTCCACCTTCATCATCAGAAATTGTAGCATGCCTGTGACTCTCCTCGTGTTCTTCATAAGAACCATGATGCCTTCATCTAACATTGCATACACTTACATTTCCCATCCAGTAGGAGTTTTGCTTAACATTATCAGCTAGTTCATAGAACTGATTGAATATGTTTCGTTTGTGTTCCAATGCAATGTCTCTACGCTGATAACGACGCTGCCATGAAACCTATAACAAACAAACAAGGGAATTAGAGGCATTAAATAATCCGTAACTGCCACAAGTAACCTGTTTGTTTGCTACAGTGCACAGTTAGGTCGACTATAGTCCAGGAACCAAGTCAAACATAACTTAACATGGTCTTTATAATCTAATCACAGGTTAGCTTAAAATGCCGCAGAAAAATCATAACCAAGTGAAGTTCTTCCAAAAAAGTCTTAGTCCTTAGCCATTAAAGTTACCATATACACTTTGCTGATCAGGTGGAGGTTGTTTTTTAGGTACACTAACTTTCTTATTGTTCTCATATGGCTTTCCCTCGGCTCTTAGCTTCTTATTTATTGGGAAACACTACATTCATCCCTTTTCCAACGTTTTCTTGTTTCATCCATCCATTTTGTTTCAGAACAGGTGGCACTTAGCACCTGATGCATTCTAGTAGAAATGTTTTAAATCGCTTCCACACTGATTACTGGATAGCCCAGTTTTTACTGATGAAGATTAAGCACATAGCCGATATTTTGACAGAAAAATGATTTTTTTATGTTTTTGGCACTTAGGCCGCATTTTATAGTTGACATAAATAAAAGCTTGTTAATAGAGGAATCATACTGTAACAAGGTCATTGTTGTTATATTCTAAGCTGTTAGATTTTGAACATTGGAAGTGGTACAAATAAAAATAGTTTATTATATAAATTTCAGCCAAAACGTGAAACGCAGTGTTACATGGCACTTCAAAATTACAATTATCTCAATAAACATAAACCTTAAAAATATACAAGAAAAGAATGGGGACACTTAACTATGATTTCAAGAAACCAATGCCAATTATGGTGTAGTACAAGGTACTGCTTTAACACCAAAATCAGTCATTACAATTGCACTATAAAAATTGTTAGTAACTGTAGTTACAAATTCCTACCAACAAGGCCATAGCTGCAGTGCTTCAAACTGCTGAAGATAGACTGCTAGAATTCAACCGTTCTGAAATGCATTATCATTTCCAAAGCTTTTTAGAAGGAATGGTGACGCAGGTCAATAGTTATTAATATCTGTCCTACTACCTTCACAAAGAGGGGTCTAAATCCATGACAATTTATATGTACATTCTTTATAAAATTATACTTGATTTGCTATTTATTGCAATGTTTATATACTCTGCAAAGAAAATAAACTTAGCTTCTGGTAATACTGTCATGTCATAACCAGAAGCAAGTCCCAAATCTGAAGACAGGGTTGTCACTGAAATAGAATAGTCAACAATGAAAGCACATTGATTACAAACTCCAACATACAGCTAGAACAGAAATGAATTTCTGGACAAAGAGTCCTGTTGTTTATAAAAACATGAGAAATTTCAAGAATCTTCCTGAAATGATAAATATTAAATGACAAGTAACACTAACCACTACACCACACTGCATGCAGTACAGCTTGTGGCAATATTGATGATGAGAGGTTGTTGTTAAATGTAATAAAAAGAGGGCTCTAAGAAAGAATCTTGTTGGACAACATATGTAATTAGTTCTCAGTTGGATGTTGACCAATAGCTTAATACAGGACTTTTTCCTAGTGACGTCTATTGTTTCCAGGCTGAAGATTGAGACTAGTCACAGAACTGGTGTTGTGTTGATATATAATTTATAATCTAGTTTATGAGAGGTATGTGTTGTAAAGCAATGTAAGGAATGTGAACCTGACACACATCAAGTGATGTGATATTTTCTAAAATAAGTTCACTGAAGTGGGAAGTGGATTTTTAAGAATTTCTTGCAATTTGTATGTCTCTCTTGTTTGCATTGCTACTTGAGAGAATCAAATTTTTCTTCATTTTTGGTCATTTAAATTTTACTGACACAATCTCTGTAACAGTTTGTTATAAGATCTAGATTGGTAAATTTGTGTGTTTATTGACTCATGAAAAGGAAGAGCAGTAGAGCTGAAGTACAAGCTCAGACTTTTTTGGTATGAGAAAGAAATAACTGAAGGCATAATTGATGGTATCATCTTGACATCTGCTTAATATGATTAGGAAAAATGTATAGACCAAGATTTGACTGTGAGTGTCACATTTATATACACTTAGTTTTAAAAATTCACCACCTCACAAATATTCACATATGTAATTGTGAGTACATGTAACTGTGAGTGGATTGTCAACTGCAAGTTTCAGCCAAGAGGACACACCATTTCCATATTTCACACATGTTCCCACTATTCCCTTTCACTCAACAAACCTTCCTCATACTCTGTTTCATCCCAGTACCTAAATTAAGATCTCTCAATAATTTTGCATGAGAAATTATGCAAAAACTTTGTCCAACACTCTTTTTATATTTTTACTTATGTTAAAAGAAAATAACAGTACAGAAATTTCAACTATATTAGACTTTTTCAAGAAATCTGTAGACATTGACTTATGATCCAGAAAGTCACATACCATATGTAAATCACAAGAATTATCATACAACAGAGTCATACTGGCAAATATCCCAATTTAATTGACTAACTTAATTAATTTATCTATGTATTTCATCTTTTAGCATTTTGTACGCTGTTGATGTCTGTAGCAACCTGGAAGAAGCAGATTCAATAACCAGCATTGAGGATGCCTGAGACGGAAGTAAATGGGCAAACATATTTAATGAATTTCTGTGATGTTATGATTCTACACACATAAAAAAAAGTCTTGCATCACCCCAGTTCCCAGAACCCCTGAAGATAGACATTGACTGTGGATATTGTACCACACAGTCCCTTTGACTGTTCAGAGATATCACTAAACCCACCCAAAGATATAAACAACCATCCATGAGCATCACCTATTAGATTACAGCTGATTAGTTCCAGTCATACCCCCAGGAAGGAGGTACACAGCTCGTGTTGTCTGTAGTTCAACCATGCCTAGACGATCAATACCGTGGTTTGATTGTGTCTGTATTGTTACTTTGTGCTAGGAAAGGCTCTCAACAAGAGAAGCGTCCAGGCGTCTCAGAGTGAACCAAAGCAATGTTGTTCAGACATGGAGGAGATACAGAAAGGCAGGAACTGTCAATGACATGCCTCTCTAAGGCCTCCCAAGGGCTACTACTGCAGTGGATGATGGCTACCTATGGATTATGGCTCGGAGCAACCCTGAAAGCAACGCCACCGTGTTGAATAATGCTTTTTGTGCAGCCACGGGACGTTGTGTTTCTACTCAAAGCATGTGCAATAGGCTGCATGATGTGCAACTTCACTCATGACGTGCATCGTGAGGTCCATCTTTGCTACCACAACAAAATGCAGCACAGTACAGATGGGCCCAGCAACATGCCGAATGGACCACTCAGGATTGGCATCACGTTCTCTTCACCAGTGTGTGTTGCATATGCCTTCAACCAGAAAATCATTGGAGATGTGTTTGGAGGCAACCCTGCCAGGCTGAACGCCTTAGAGACACTGTCCAGTGAGTACAGAAAGTTGGAGGTTCCCTAATGTTTTGGGGTGGCATTATGTGGGGCCGACATACATCGCTGGTAGTCATGGAAGGCTGTGTAATGGCTGTACCATATGTGAATGCCATCCTCCGACCAATAGTGCAACCTTATCGGCAGCATATTGGTGAGGCATTCACCTTCGTGGATGACAATTTGCACCCTCATCACGCACATCTTGTGACTGACTTCCTTCAGGATAATGACATTACTTGAGTAGAGTGACCAGCATGTTCTCCAGACTAAAAAGGTCTATTTACGGACAATGTGACCCACCAACCACTCTGAGGGATCTTTGGCGAATCACCATTAATGAGTGGGACAATCTGGACCAACAAGCCCTTGATGAACTTGTGGATAGTATGCCACGACGAATACAGGCCTGCATCAACGCAAGAGGATGTGCTACTGGGTATTAGAGGTACCGGTGTGTACAGTATCTGTACCACCACCTCTAAATGTCCCACTGTATGGTGGTACAACATGCAATGTGTGATTTTCATGAGCAATAAAAAGGGTGAAAATGATGTTTTTGTTGATCACTATTCCAGTTTTCTGTACAGATTCCATAACTCTTGGAACTGATATGATGCCATACTTTTTTGAGGCATGTATTTAGTGATGATTTGTGGACTGAAAGTATTGATAATTTTGTTATGTACATGTTTATTCATGTGAATATCTTTGTCTTCTGCCATGGACAGAATAATAATAACAATGAAAAAGTTAAATCATGTAGATTTGTATACAAACATACAATAAGTATAAGTTAAAATGTTAGATCTTCTTTTGTACAATCAATAGAGTGCACTATGGCATAGAAAGCCTTCTTTTTGAGCCAATTTTGTAGGACATATCTGAACATTTTTAAGAAGATGGTGTGTGCTTCTAAAATCAGTGCCTTCAACAGTTTTACTCTGACATATGTATAGCTATTGTGAACCTTGCTTAGTTTTGTAAAGGGTTCATCAATTTTTTTCTTTGTGACATGTATTGTGACAATGAATGACTGCATTAGTTTCTAGCTGTCTTGGTTCTCTTTTGTCTACATGAGGCAACTAAGTACAAATAATGATGGAACTGTCATAATATCCAGCTTTTTGAAAAGTGGCCTACAAGCTGCGTTGTTTTTTAAAACACCTGCTACTAGTCTGATAGCCTTTTCTTATCATGTAAAAACTCTTTTTGCCCCGTGGAGCTGTCCTAAAGCAGTATCCATTATGTTATGTGACTATGAAAAAATGCATAATAGGAGCTGAGCATCATGTTTTCACTCACACGTTCTCTAAGATTAGGTAACAGGTATATGACTCTCAATAATTTAGTGCATGCAGAATTTTTGTGAAGGTTCCAAGTTAATTTGGAATCCAAGTGTACACCCAAAAGTTTAACCAACATACAGTTATTTTCAGTATTGTGTAAACTAAAAATAACTTTTTCGGTTATATTCTGCTTTATAGTTAATTCATTGTCTTTAAATGAGATATTATAAATTCTTAGTTTGGCTTTGCTTTGTTCCTTCAGATCCTGATGTCATTTACAGTTGTAATGAAAGTGGTATCATCAGCATACAGAACAGATTTACACAGCATGGTGCTTGGTAAATCATTAATATAAATCATAAACATAAGGGTTCCAGTACAGAACATTGAGGCATAGTTCTTGAAACATCTGCAAATCCAGAGCCCATACCAATCTGTTAAAAACTAATCACTCACAGTGTCATATGCCTTTTCAAGTCAATTAATAGGTCATCAACATGTGATTATGCTTCAGAAGCACTGAGTATTTTTGAAACAACATTTTCAGCCGTTTTCAGGGTAGATGAATTTTCCCTGAAACCATACTGAGTGCTTGTCAGTATTTCATTGCAGATGAAGTATTGGTAAATTTGTTGGTGTATGCAATATTCTACTATTATCAAAAATATTGGTACAAGAGAAATGGGATGGTAGTTACCAACACCTGATTTGTCTCCTTTTTTATATAGAGGGACATTTACAATTACCTTTAAGCAAGCTGGAAAAGAACAGCTCGTAAAAATTAAAGTTATTACACAAAGGTTGTAGTACAATGTCTGCTATCTTTTTAATAACAAAATTTGACAGTTCATACAAGTCTTGTGATTTTGAGTTGCTGAATTTTGCTGTAGCTACTGTGACATATGTGGCAACAATTTGTACCTATTTGTATGTAGAAGTAACAGGTTTTTGTGCTATATGAATAACTTTTTTTTCTTGATATTTATTAATGTGTAATCTATAGTTTCAGTTGCTTGTTCCTGCCTTTGTATTGCCTCCAATACAGTGAAACAGTTTCTTAATCCTACAAAAATTATGTCACTACTGTACTAAGAAAGACAGCCACTACATGTTACCATTTGTTTTAGCCCTCCTTGATTACATCTCTAGAACAATTTTCTCAGAGGCTTTTAATGTAGATATTAGTCACTTTTTCTAACCATATAATTGTATCACACATACAAAGTAATCATTATTACATTAGGCACTGCTGAGTTGGGATATGGTGGTAATGATTTCACAACACTGATAACTAGTGAATCCAGAAATGCTTTTGCACTTGTTAAATATGTATGAGAATTGGATATACTTTCTAGTCTCCTTCTCACCGCTCTCTATGTCCAACCCCTCCTTACTCTCTCTTTGCCCTTCTCCTCCTCCCCCCCTCTCTTTGTCCATCACTTCTCCCTCTCTCTGGCCTTGCCAACTCCTATCTCTCTTCTTCTCCTCCTCATCCCTCTCTCTATGCCTCTCTTACTCCTACTCTCTATGTTCATTGAAACCTGCCCCCTCCCCCTTTGTCCATCTCCTCTTCCCTTCTCTCTCTGAGCTTGAGCTTTATTTATTGTTATAGCAAACAAAACCTTGATTGAGAATTGAGGTCACTTAGAATGAATAGGTAAATCAGTTGGAATCATTAATACATGGTGTATGAAAGAGACCTGTCCAGCTGGTGGATCTGTGAGGATAATAACTTCAATGACAGGATTCCACATAGTTTTACTCTGTGAAGGGGTAGGCTTACAGAGATTCAGACAATTCATATTCTGAAGTTGTATTGTAATCATAAGCCAATAAGCCATAAACACAGCATTCTGTTTTCCGTAAAAACTAAATGTGGTTTATATACCGTATAGATTTAAAAAATGTGTGGCCTATATCAATGCAAATTTTTATTAGAGTATCAAGTAAAAATTTGAATTAAACCAGTGAAGAATGTTCCAAGATTTTTGCTAACAGTGTTTCTCCTTCATATCTTACATATATTTATATATCATATATATTTAAAAAATATATAGTCTCTGTCTGTCAGAATATTTATTTGAGTGTTGTGTAAAAATGTGAAGTAAATCGATCAAGAACTTTCTAAAATTTTTGCTAACAACTTTTCCCCTTTGTATATTATATTATATGTATTTTTATATTACATATATATTAAAATATGTAGTCTATGTTCATCCTAATACTTACCAGAGTACAATGTACCATTTTAAAGTAAATCAGCCAAGAAATTTTCAAGTTTTTGCTAACAGCTTTTCCCTTTATGTATTATTATATTACGGCATGCTGGAAAGTAATGCATATGAATTTTTTATATGAATACCCTTAAAGCTGTTGAAATAAAGTAACAATTATTAACATTCTACATCTTTATGCTTTATGTCTACATATTTGCTGCTCTCTGCCACTAGACAGTGTGTGAGAAAAAGTGTGGTGTAATCAAGTTTCAGAATTGAAGCATTATGATGTAAAGTCAAGTGCCGGCACAACAGTCGAGAATGATAGAGAAGAGATGTCTGTGAGAAGACATCAGCCAATTGCATGCTGACCAACCCCTCTGCAGGACAATGACACAGTAGTGGCCCCTATGTGAAGAGGACATAAGTGCCACGACCGACTGGCAACACCCCAGCCCAATAGCAGCTTCAAGACTAGTGACTTGGATAGAAACGTCAACACTAGTTACCTCACTTGTAATTTCTATGTAGCACAGACCTGTGATAGTTTATACTGAAGAATATTGCTTATTTCGTGTGTCGCCCTTTGCTTGCGACACTTTTGTGTAATTGTGAAAGTTAAGTATTGTCCCTTTTCTTTTTGTAATAAAACTCATTAATATAACTTGTTTGATTTGATTGCCTAGCGAACCAAGTACAAATGATTCTTAGACACCCCATATTTGACAACAAAGCTGGACATAATATGGAGAGCTCACCCACACATGGAGCACTGTGTCCAAGTGTTTATCAGTAAGTCCATCAAGAACTTGAGATTTTTGGTAACAACATTACCCCTGTATACTGGGTGATTGCAATTAAACTTACCCTATTTAACACGTTATAACATGGAAACTAATTACTGTATGAGTGCCAAATTTGGTTGCATGAATGTCCAGAGTATTGGGTGCATGATTTCCATGCATCACAGTGCCATTGTCCTGTCCCAACTGTGGCTGCCAGGTACTGTGATCAGTCATCGTGATTCATAGTCTCACACCCCTGACCAATTGCAGTGCACTTGTTGATGTGTCAACATGAGCATGGAAAAAAGGAGCAGGGCATTATTGGTGAAGCTCTATTATCAAAATAACAGTAATGCTACAGCTGCACTTAGAGAATATTGACAGCTGAAAGGATTACAGAAGGGTCCTTTTTCTCCACCTGCTGTGCAGAGGATGATAAAGAAATTCAAATCAGCTGGAGAACTTGGCATCGCTCCAGGAAGAGGCTGACAACCAGTTGCAGCATAGGTGGTTGATGAAATGCTATGGCAGATAATGTAGTATCCAATTCCCTATCGCCAGGCAGTGTGAGTGCTGTGTCATGACAGTTGAACATCCCGTAGTCCACTGTATGGAAGGTGCTTTGAACCATTCTCAAATAGTATCCATACAAGATCCATATCATACAGCAGCTTGACCCACAGGATGCACAATGATGTATTGACTTCACTCTCCACTTTCTCACAAGGATTAAAGTTGATGAGGCCTAGCCCTAGACTATCCTATGTACAGATGAAGCTCATTTTTCTCTGAAAGATGAGGTGAACACCCAGAATTGCCAAGTGTGGGACTCTTCACTTTGAATCACTCTGCATGAAGTTCCTCTGTATGGTGAACGTGTCACCATGTGGTCAGGCTTCACACAGAATTGCCAAGTGTGGGACTCTTCACTTCCAATCACTATGCATGAAGTTCCTCTGTATGGTGAACGTGTCACCATGTGGTCGGGCTTCACAGCCACGTTCATCTTTGGCCCATTATTTATTGAGTAGGTTGGCACTCAAGGACCAAACGGAGCCTCACCACACATTACTCGTGAAGTTCACCTGCTTCTCCAAGACACATTTTGGAAACTATTGAATTATCAGCCAATCGTTTCCAAATGCTTGACCAGCTAATCACCTGAGCTCACTCCCTGTGATTTCCAGTTCTGAAACTACCTGAAGAATAGTGTTTACCAGGGGAACATTCACACATGCTGATCTAAGGTGTAATAATCATGAGCAGTAGCCAGCATACATACAGGCATGCTTCATTCTGCTGTACAGAATGCAATCCTATGCTTTCAGACTCTTCTGGGCATCATATTGAGCCCCTTTTGTAGCAGTAATGGTATGATGTACCATAGCAGCACTTTAAAAGTGTTTCAGTTGAATTGATTCTGTATTATTTCTCTTCCCCCTGTCCTTGACATTAAAGCTACCAAGTTCAGTTCTCAAATGGTAATTAGTTTCTGTGGTATAATGTGTTAAATAGAGAATTTTAATTATAACCACATGGTATGTACAAGGTGATTATAATCAAAGTTAAACTTTCAAAACACTGTAGAAATAACACCACTGGTCAGAATGACGTCAAATTGCAATGAAATATTATTGGGGAAGGGGGAAAATGTATGGTAGAAGAAAAAAATTGTGAAAATTGGTCAATATATGGTGTTGTATGTGTCAGGATACATAAATGAAAACACCTGTCTTGTCCACAACCCATTGAAGTTGGTATAAACACTCCAGGTACACAACGTTTCCGCCTTTCACATCTACGAAATTTGCTATGATGATCAATGCAGGATGATGCTCTGCTTGTAAAGTTGTATTACAAGAATGATGACTGAACACTCTGTAGAAGTCCTGGACATTGAAGGGTTTGAAAAAAGGTGTTTGAGCAATGACTGCCATGGGTCTGAAGAAAAATGATTCGGAAATTCGAAAATACAGGTTCTTCTGGTGTGCAAATTGCTAGATGGAGGAAACGAACTGATTTGACATCAGTGGAAGCAGTGGGCACAGCAATGCAGGAGGAGAAGGGTAGTAATGTGCAAACTTTTAGTGCACAGAGAATTGCCCAAACATTGGACATAACCATGGGCATGGTGCATAAAATCCTACAAAATATCCTTCTTTGCTGTCCATTCAAAACTACTGACGTGCATGAGCTGCTTCCTGTTGACCTGCCTGCAAGAGAGACCTTTGCTTCAGAATTCTCGCTCACATGAAAGTGGAAAATGATTGTCCATGGAAGATTTAGTGGACAGACACAGCCCACTTCAATCTGACAGAATAGGTCAATACACAAAACTGACATCTACATCTACATACATACTCCTCAATCCACCACACGGTGCGTGGCGGAGGGTACCTTGTACCACAACTAGCATCTTCTCTCCTTGTTCCACTCCCAAACAGAACGAGGGAAAAATGACTGCCTATACGGCTCTGTACGAGCCCTAATCTCTCTTATCTTATCTTTGTGGTCTTTCTGTGAAATATAAGTTGGCGGCAGTAAAATTGTACTGCAGTCAGCCTCAAATGCTGGTTCTCTACATTTCCTAAGTAGCAATTCAAGAAAAGAATGCCTCCTTTCCTCCAGAGACTCCCACCCGAGTTCCTGAAGCATTTCTGTAACACTTGTGTGATGATCAAACCTACCAGTAACAAATCTAGCAGCCCGCCTCTGAATTGCTTCTATGTCCTCCCTCAATCCAACCTGATAGGGGTCCCAAATGCTCGAGCAGTACCCAAGAATAGGTCATATTAGTGTTTTATAAGCTGTCTCCTTTACAGATGAACCACATCTTCCCAAAATTCTACCAATCAACCAAAGACAACTATGCGCCTTCCCCACAACTGCCATTACATGCTTGTCCCACTTCATATCGCTCTGCAATGTTACACCCAAATATCTACATCTACATCTACATGACTACTCTGCAATTCACATTTAAGTGCTTGGCAGAGGGTTCATCGAACCACAATAATACTATCTCTCTACTATTCCACTCCCGAACAGAGAGCGGGAAAAACGAACACATAAACCTTTCTGTTCGAGCTCTGATTTCTCGTATTTTATTTTGATGATCATTCCTACCTATGTAGGTTGGGCCCAACAAAATATTTTCGCATTCGGAAGAGAAAGTTGGTGACTGAAATTTCGTAAAAAGGTCTCGCCGCGACGAAAAACGTCTATGCTGTAATGACTTCCATCCCAACTCGTGTATCATATCTGCCACACTCTCTCCCATATAACGTGATAATACAAAACGAGCTGCCCTTTTTTGCACCCTTTCGATGTCCTCCGTCAATCCCACCTGGTAAGGATCCCACACCGCGCAGCAATATTCTAACAGAGGACGAACGAGTGTAGTGTAAGCTGTCTCTTTAGTGGACTTGTTGCATCTTCTAAGTGTCCTGCCAATGAAACGCAACCTTTGGCTCGCCTTCCCGACAATATTATCTATGTGGTCCTTCCAACTGAAGTTGTTCGTAATTTTAACACCCAGGTACTTAGTTGAATTGACAGCCTTGAGAATTGTACTATTTATCGAGTAATCGAATTCCAACGGATTTCTTTTGGAACTCATGTGGATCATCTCACACTTTTCGTTATTTAGCGTCAACTGCCACCTGACACACCATACAGCAATCTTTTCTAAATCGGTTTGCAACTGATACTGGTCTTCGGATGACCTTACTAGACGGTAAATTACAGCATCATCTGTGAACAATCTAAGAGAACTGCTCAGATTGTCACCCAGGTCATTTATATAGATCAGGAGCAGCAGAGGTCCCAGGACGCTTCCCTGGGGAACACCTGATATCACTTCAGTTTTACTCGATGATTTTCCATCTATTACTACGAACTGCGACCTTCCTGACAGGAAATCATGAATCCAGTCGCACAACTGAGACGATACCCCATAGCTCCGCAGCTTGATTAGAAGTCGCTTGTGAGGAACGGTGTCTAAAGCTTTCCGGAAATCTAGAAATACGGAATCAACTTGAGATCCCCTGTCGATAGCGGCCATTACTTCGTGCGAATAAAGAGCTAGCTGCGTTGCACAAGAGCGATGTTTTCTGAAGCCATGCTGATTGCGTATCAATAGATCGTTTCCTTCGAGGTGATTCATAATGTTTGAATACAGTATATGCTCCAAAACCCTACTGCAAACCGACGTCAATGATATAGGTCTGTAGTTAGATGGGTTACTCCTACTACCCTTCTTAAACACTGGTGCGACCTGCGCAATATTCCAATCTGTAGGTATAGATATATCAGTGAGCGAGCGGTTGTATATGAGTGCTAAGTAGGGAGCTATTGTATCAGCGTAATCTGAAAGGAACCTAATCGGTATACAATCTGGACCTGAAGACTTGCCCGTATCAAGCGATTTGAGTTGCTTCGCAACCCCTAAAATATCTACTTCTAAGAAACTCATGCTAGCAGATGTTCGTGTTTCAAATTCTGGAATATTCCATTCGTCTTCCCTGGTGAAGGAATTTCGGAAAACTGCGTTCAATAACTCCGCTTTAGCGGCACAGTCGTCGATAACAGTACCATCGGCACTGCGCAGCGCAGGTATTGACTGCGTCTTGCCGCTTCTGTACTTTACATACGACCAGAATTTCTTCGGATTTTCTACCAAATTTCGAGACAATGTTTCGTTGTGGAACCTATTAAAGGCATCTCGCATCGAAGTACGTGCCAAATTTCGCGCGTCTGTAAATTTTAGCCCATCTTCGGGATTTCGCGTTCTTCTGAACTTCGCATGCTTTTTCCGTTGCCTCTGCAACAGCGTTCGGACCTTTTTTGTGTACCACGGGGGATCCGTTCCCTCTCTTACCAATTTATGAGGTATGAATATCTCAATTGCTGTTGCTACTATATCTTTGAATTTGAGCCACATCTCGTCTACATTAGCATAGTCAGTTCGGAAGGAATGGAAATTGTCTTTTAGGAAGGCTTCTAGTGACACTTTATCCGCTTTTTGAAATAAAATTATTTTGCGTTTGTTTCTGATGGATTTGGAAGAAATGGTATTGAGCCTAGCTACAACGACCTTGTGATCACTAATCCCTGTATCAGTCATGATGCTCTCTATCAGCTCTGGATTGTTTGTGGCTAAGAGGTCAAGTGTGTTTTCGCAACCATTTACAATTCGCGTGGGTTCGTGGACTAACTGCTCGAAATAATTTTCGGAGAAAGCATTTAGGACAATCTCGGAAGACGTTTTCTGCCTACCACCGGTTTTGAACAAGTATTTTTGCCAACATACCGAGGGTAGGTTGAAGTCCCCACCAACTGTAACTGTATGAGTGGGGTATTTATTTGTTACGAGACTCAAACTTTCTCTGAACTGTTCCGCAACTGTATCATCGGAGTCTGGGGGTCGGTAGAAGGAGCCAATTATTAACTTAATTTGGCTGTTAAGTATAACCTCCACCCATAGCAATTCGCACGGAGTATCTACTTCGACTTCACTACTTTAATCGAGGTGACTATGTCAAGTGCTACACTACTAATGGGGTATTCAAACATTATGGGATTCTTTTTCCTATTCATCTGCATTAATTTACATTTATCTATATTTAGAGTTAGCTGTCATTCTTTACACCAATCACAAATCCTGTCCAAGTCATCTTGTATCCTCCTAGAGACACTCAATGACGTCACCTTCCCGTACACCACAGCATCATCAGCAAACAGCCGAACATTGCTATCCACCCTATCCAAAAGATCATTTATGTAGATAGAAAACAACAACTGACCTACCACCCTTCCCTGGGGCACTCCTGATGATACCCTCACCTCCGATGAACACTCACCATTGACAACAACGTACTGGGTTCTATTACTTAAGAAGTCATCGAGCAACTCACATATTTGGGAATCAATCCCATATGCTCATACCTTAGTTATGAGTCTGCAGTGGGGCACCGAGTCAAATGTTTTCCGGAAGTCAAGGAATATAGCATCCATCTGATACCCTTCATCCATGGTTTGCAAGATATCATGTGAAAAAAGGACGAGTTGCGTTTTGCAGGAGCGATGCTTTTTAAAGCCGTGCTGATGCGTGGACAGCAATTTCTCTGTCTCAAGGAAATTCGTTATATTTGAACTGAGAATATGTTCAAGAATCCTGCAACAAACTGATGTTAAGGATATTGGTCTGCATTTTGAGGATCCGTCCTTCTACCCTTCTTATATACAGGTGTCACCTGCTCTTTTTTCCATTCGCTCGGGACTTTATGTTGGGCAAGAGATTTACCATAAATGCAAGCTAAGTAAGGAGCCAATGCAGTAGAGTACTCTCTGTAAAACCAAATTGGAATCCCATCAGGACCTGGTGATTTATTTATTTTCAACCCATTCAGCTGCTTCACAACCCCAGGGATGTCTGTCACTATGTCCTCCACATGGGAATCTGTACGAAACTCAAACAGCGGTATGTTTGTACGATCCTCCTGCATGAAAGATTACTCAAATGCTAATATTAAAATTTCAGCTTTCGCTTTGCTGTCTTCCATTGCCAGGCCAGACTGATCAGTGAGTGACTGGATGGAAGCCTTCGACCCGCTTACCGATTTTATGTAACATCAGAATTTCCTTGGGTTTTCAGCAAGATCTTTTGCTAAGGTATGGTAGTGGTAGTATGCTTTGTGTCTCACTCTTTTTGCAGCAGCACTAATCTCTACTAACTTTTGTCTGTCCTCATTCTCCTGCTCTTTCTTGTACCGCGAGTGCAACTGTCTTTGCTCCTTGAGCATTCTCCGAATTGAGCTGTTAAACCACGGTGGGTCTTTTCCATCCGTAACCCACTTTTTCGTCACGTACTTCTCCAATGTATGATTTACAATGTGTTTAAAATTTGCCCATAATTCTTCCACATCCATCGTACCAGAACTAAATGAAGTCGATTCATTTGCTAAGTGGGAGGCTAACAACTGCTTATCTGCTCTTTCTAGTAAGAATACTCTCCTAGCCTTCTTGACCAACTTTTTAACTTTTGTAACCATAGTCATAATGACAACATCATGATCACTAATCCCTGTCTCAACACTGACACCCTCGATGAGGTCTGGTCTGTTCGTGGCTACCAGATCTAAAATATTTCCATTATGCTTTGGCTGTCGATTTAGCTGCTCAAGACAATTTTCTGATAATGTGTTCAAAAGTAACTCAGACGATGGCTTGTCTGTACCACTGTACCACCTGTAATGAATCCATAGACATCCCAATCTATACTAGGTAGGTTGGAAGTTGCCTCTGTCTAATATAGCATGATCTGGATACTTCTGCTATACAGAGTGTGGACTCCCTTTGAATGATTCTAGAACTGTCATGGTGGAACCTGGTGGCTGGGAATAACACCTAACCATTAACTTTATTTCTCTTAGCCCTGTTAAACATGTCCAAATAACTTCACAATCACACTCTACTTCGACCTCAGTAGGCACAATATTTTTGTCAACTGCAATGAAGATACCACCTCCTACGGTGTCTAATATGTCTTTCCGATACACGTTCCAACCCTCACTAAATATTTCAGAACTTCCTATCTCAGGGTTCAGCCAGGTCTCAGTCCTGAGAATAATTTGCGCGCCACATGCTTCCTGGAGGGCAATAAATTCAGGAACTTTATTCTGAACACTCTGAAAATTTACTGCTGATATCTTGAATATCGGCAATGGACAATCCACACGCAAATCAACCAGTACCACTTCAGCCTGAAAAGGTCATTGTGTGGTGTGATCTTACGTCATCTTTTATCATACAGCCATATTTTTTCGAAGAGACTGATGATTCTGGTCCTGTTACCTGTACCATCATTGGTAAGCACTCTTTTCTGCAACCATGTCATTCCAGCTCTCCAACAGCATGGATGTGTGGATGGGATCATTTTTATGCAAGATGTCACACCTCTGCACATTGCAAATTCAGTTAAGCAGCTGCTAAAGCATTATTTCAGAAATGCTAGAATTATCAGCCACTATTTCCCTACAGCCTGGCCGTTCCGATCACCTGATCTAATCCATGTGACTCCTGACTGTAGCAAATGTCAATGCATGGTGGGCAGCAAGGTTGTATCGGGAGACGTATCCTTGCTGACAACAACAACATCATTCAATGTTTGCAACAGTGTTTTGCCATTTGTGTGAGACAGGGTAATTTCAGGAAACAGGAAATCATGAAGGATGTACCCAAAATACTCAGACACCAGACTTGGAGGAAAACATAATTCACACTGTGGAATGCAACACCCATGTCAGTACCAGGCAGTTGGCCCACCACTACAGGATAACCCAGACAACCATGTGGAACATTCTCCATGACAATTGTTACTAACCTTATCACTCACAGAATGTGCAGGATCTACTAGCAACAGTCTTTCCACTTCAGGACCACTTTTGACACTGGTTTCTTCACCAGGCAACTAGAATTCTGGAATCTGTGTCATCCATCCCATTCACTGAAGAGGCCAGCTTTATGCAGAGTGGTATGTTAACTCTCATAACAGTCATCTGTGGGCCAGTATGGTGACAGTGAATCGTCAGCATTGGTGCAGCCAAAATGTGTGGGCCAGGGTAATTGACAACCATATTTTGGCACCAGCATTCCTTCCACATTGCCTAACAGGCTGGAACTATCAGCATTTCTTGCAAGTGACTCTCATAACAGTCATCTGTGGGCCAGTATGGTGACAGTGAATCGTCAGCATTGGTGCAGCCAAAATGTGTGGATCAGGGTAATTGACAACCATATTTTGGAACCAGCCTTCATTCCACATTGCCTAACAGGCTGGAACTATCAGCATTTCTTGCAAGTGGCTTTGTGTCCCCTGCAGGAAAAAGTGTCATTGATGATTCAATGGGTTATGTGGCTGCTCCATGATGGTGTTCTATCCCACTTTGCCATTAATGTCTGGGCGCATGTCAGTTGTGTCTTCCCTGGTTGATGGATAGAACAGAGGCGTCTGGTTGCATGGCCTGCTCATTTTCTGGATCTCAACCCATGTGATTTCTGGTTATGGGGTCATCTCAAAAAAATCATGTATGCAGAGTCCATTCCAGATGTGGATAAATTGGAGCAGTGAATTCATGCTGCCTTTGACACTGTTTGGTTGCAGGCTGGCCAACGTGAACATATGAGACAGAACATGCATGCATTAAGGCAGATGGAAACCATTTTCAACACATTCTGTAACTATGGCAGTAGGGTATAGTCTGTCTTAGACAGCAGTCTCTGTAACAATGTATGACTGCATGGGAACTCTGCCTTTGTGGACAGAAATTGATTTGACCTTTTTTGTTCTGTATGCTCTCATTGGTCAATTCCTAGAGTTTGTACATGGTGGAAAAAGTTATATGTAGCGAATGTCTGTCCTTACATTTATTAGAATGTTATGTGTAAATCTGAAGTAAATCAGTCAAGAACATTTCAAGTTCTTTGGCATCAACTTTAAACAACCTCTTCTCTTTATATAGCTTCAGAGATTACAGCAGTAATAAGTCCTTCAGTTACTAAGTGCAGATTTTCTGCATTACTACCCCATTGAGAAACTTGGACGGCAGTTATCCAGTGTCTTCTTACTTGCCACAATGATTACATAACACTCCATGATACAGATATTTGCAGGATTTGATTTCTGTTAACTCTACATTTATGTGAACAGAGGGCTTTTTTATACTGCATAAGCTTACAGGAGATAATACTGGTGAGGACTAGTAAAGTCCTGTAAACATGTGCCTGTAAATAGTTGTTAAGATATGGGCCATTTTACTTTTGTTGAAAACAGTCAGTACAGTGGCAGGCTAAGTGTTTATCTTTTTCTGTGTTTTAATTGTAATATATTTATTAAATTTTGTGCATGTTTTTCTGTTTAAAAGGTTCAATTTCCCATTTTTATATGTCTAAATTCATTCAGTCTGTAGTGCAGTACTTGCTCACTGAACAGACAGCTATATAGCTAATTAACAGCTTGGTGATGTATCAGGAGGCTAGAAAGTCGAATATCTAGAATTCTGTCTTCTTTTATAGTTTACTTCTTAATTTACTCTTGCTAGGATGACTAGGATGTGTGCATGCTGTGTGTGGAGGCAGGTGGAACTGGCCATAGTTCACGAACAGCTGAATGCATTTTTGGCTACAGTCAATCACTTCAGACTGTGGCCTTGGGGTGCAGCACTGATAGAGAATCTGGCACAGTGGATGGGACACCTCAGGTGCGCTTGTTTTCCCATGGGCTCTGCTTCCGAGGCACCTCCTTGTGCACCCTACATGGGGGATCTGCCCTCACAGCAGGGTGGTTGGCGCATGGTAATGCATTTATGTTGTTCAAGGTGGAGACTGGCTGCCTGGGCTCACTCATTCACCCTATGAGTGGACAGGTGGCCGTTCCTACAGCAGAGTCTGAGCAGGCACACGGGGGAGGGATTTACTAGTTATTGGGAGCTCCAATGTTAGGCATGTTATGGAACCCCTTAGGTAGATAGCCAATGTACTCTTGGTATGCCTGCCTGGTGGCCTTATCCAAGATGTGCAGGTGGAATTGCCTGCAGCTATCAAGTGTGCAGGTTGCAGTCATCTGCAAGTTGTGGCTCCTGTGGGCACCCATGACACCTGTCACATAGGTTCTGTGGTGATCCTCAGTTCATACAGGTGGCTGGCAGAGGTGGTTGAGACTGCTGGCCTCACATGTGCTGTGCGAGCAGAGCTCACAATTTGCAGCATTGCTTTCAGAGTTGATTTGGGTCCTTTGATTTGGAGCTGAGTGGAGGGTCTCAACCAAAGGCTTTGTCAACTCTGTAGTAGAGCACCGTGTCAAATGCTTTCCAGGAGTCTGCAGATTTCTAGACCTGTGTTATCATGTGGTAATTTGTGGAACTCCCCTTGATCAGTCAGGGGTGCACCAAGCAAAGGAAGCAGCTACTCAGGTAGCAGAAAAATCGTTGAGTACACATAAGCTTTTTTAGGCTACACAGTAGTTTGAAATGCTTTGATGAACACGCATCAGTCAATATGCAGCAACAGAAGTCAAATGGCATTCAGAATAAAGGAACTTTGACTGTCACAATTTTATCAGTAAACTGACAAAGTATTCGTAATAAAGTTCCCAAGTGTACTGTCATCCAGGAAAGTACTCCCACTCAAATTAGTCTTGGGACTGTCAGCTGGTTGAAATCCAAAGTGGAAAGCACTGAGATATTTAGTGAGTCATGGAACATATATCAGAAAGACAGAGTAGGGGTCATAGGAGGTGGAGTGTTCATGGCAGTTGACTAAAATATTGTCTCTAATAAGGTGTAAAGTTCAATGTTACAGTGAATTTATAAGGTTGCATATAACAGGTGTAGGTGAAGCCAAGTTAATTGTTGGATGTTTTTGCCAGCCATCCAATTCTGCTGTGACAGTTCTAGAGTCATTCAAAGAATGTCTACAGTCAATACTATTTGGGGGCAATTAACCTGCCAAGTATAGACTGGAATGTCTGTGGGTTTATTGCTGGGGGTACAGACAGTGGGTCATTTGAAATACTTTTGAACATGTTTTCTGAAAACTGTCTTAAGCAGCTAGCTACATAGACCACATGCAATGGAAATATCAGGAACCTTGTAGCCACAAATAGGCCAGACCTTATTGACAATGTCAGTATAGAAATGGGTATTAACAATCATGATGTTATTATAGCAACTATGATTACGAAAGTTAATAAATCCATTGTAGCAACTATGATTATGAAACATAATAAATCAACCAAGAAGACTAGGAGAGTGTTTCTGCTAAATAGAGCAGATAAGCAGTTATTAGCATCTCACTTATACAGTGAATTGGCACCACTAAGTTCCAGGAAGATGGATGTAGAGGAATTATGGGCAAAGTTCAAGCAGATTGTCAATCATGGTCTGGAGAGTGATGTGCCTAATAAGTGGATAAAGAATGGAAAAGACCCACCATTCTTTAATAACAAAATTCGGAGGATGGTGTGGAAGCAGAGGCTGTTGCTCTCTCGGATCAAAAGGCAATGCACAAATTATGACAAGTGAAGGTTAGTAGAGATTAATGTAGCCTTGAAAAGGCCTATGCATGAAGCATACAACAACTACCACCATCACACATTAACAAAAGAACTGGCAGAAAACCCGAGAAAATTCTGATCTTACATAAAATCGCTAAGTGGGTCTAAGGCTTCAATTCAGTCCCTTGTTGACCAGTCTGGTGTGAAAATTAAAGACAGCAAAACAAAAGCCAAAGTTTTAAATTTCACATTCAAGAAATCGTTCACACAGGAGAATCATACACACATACTGTCATTTGACCATCAGATGGACTTCTTTGTGGACAACATAGTAATAAGCATCCCTGGTGTAGAGGAGCAATTGAAAGATTCAAAAGCAAATAAATCACCAGGTCTGAATAGAGTCCCAGTAAGATTTTACAAAGAGTACTCTACAGCACTGGCCCCTTATCTAGCTTGCATTTATCGTAAATCTCTCACCCAGCACAAAGCCCCAAGTGAGTGGGCTGCAGTATATCAAAAGGGTAAAGGAACAGAATCACAAGATTACAGGCTAGTATCCCTAACTTCTGTTTGCTGCAGAATCTTTGAACACATTCTTGGTTTGAATGTAAAAACTTTCTTGAGACTGAGAAGCTTATGTCCACAAATCAGCATGGCTTTAGAAAGCATCACTCATGCAAAACATAGCTTGCCCTTTTGTCACATGATATACTTATTTATTTAATCATTTCAGAAGCATCGTACATAAAATCAGAATGATTAACACATACATATCAAGTATATAACAAATATAAAAAGAGTATAAAAGTATACAGATATATAAGCAGGGTCAAGTAGTTTTTTATTTTATGAAGCCTTGGACCAGAACCTGGCCACGTCCAGCACTTCCGGGATGGCATTCATCAAATCCTTCATGGTGCAGGTGCTTGGGCACAGCACACACTGCGTGAAGTGGATGTTGGTTTGAGTGTGTCCACAGTCACACAGCGCCGGTTTATTTGAGAGGCCACATTTGCGAATATTCTCTTTGGATCATGTGACACCAGAGCACAGCCTATTAAGAGATTTCTATGTTGTCCATCCTTCCATATGGCTGGGAGGGAGTTCTTCATTTGGGACTAACCATTCTGAAAGTTGCGCGTTTTCTTCTCACCACATTGCCAGCCTCACTTGTTGCAGTGTCCCAATGATGTTTTCTGCTGTGCAGGAGGCTTTTTCTAGATTTTAGTCGACGGCGGGCTGGCTGGTGTTTGTACATCGGGTGGGCAGGTGAGGTCAAGGCCTTTGTCTTTTCCTTCCTGGCTGCTACTTTCCTTCTAATATCTGGTGTGGCCACACCTGCCAGGCAGCACAATTATCAGTTGGGGTTGGTCTCAGACAGCCTGTGATGATGCAGCAGGATTCATTAAGCGGTATGTCCACTTGCTTGGCGTGGCTAGAATTGTACCATACTGGGAACGTGTAATCCACTGTTGAATAGCACAAAGAAAGAGCTGTGGTTCTCACTATTCCAGGCTGTGCCCCCCGTGTAGTGCCCGTTAGTTTGCGCACAATGTTGTTTCTCGCGGCTACTTTGCGTTTAGTGTTCATGCAGTGCTTTTTATAGGTGAGTGCTCCATCCAAGGTGAGACCTAAGTATTTTGGTGTTTTGCAATGTTCCAGGGGCACTCCTTTCTAGTTAAGTTGTAGTCTTCTTGCAGATTGTCTGTTCTTTACATGGAAGGTGCAGGTTTGGGTTTTCCCTGGGTTGGATTTGAGATGGTTCCCCTTATAGTAGGTGGCAGGCTGTTCGAGGGCTTCTGACAGATTCTGTTCAACAGTTTCAAAGTTGTCTGCTTGAGCGGTAATGGCGCAATCATCTGCATATGTGAACCCTTTGGTGCCTTGCGGGAGGGGCTGGTCATTAGTATATATATTAAAAAGTGTTGGGGCCAGTACGCTTCCTTGGGGAAGGCCATTTTTCTGTATCCTCCACTGGCTTCTCTGTCCCTGAAAATCCACGAAGAACCTTCAATTCTGGGTTAGATTTCGAATCAGTAAGGTTAGTCTGTAGTCCCTACTCATTGCATATATTTTCCCCAGGAGCAGTCGGTGGTTGAGTGTGTCGTAGGCTGCTGATAGGTCTAGGAAGACAGCCCCGGTGATCTTCCTGTTCTCGAACCCATCCTCTATGTGTTGCGTTAATTTTAGCACCTGTGACGTGTAGCATTTGCCCTGTCTGAAGCCTGCTTGTTGTGGGATCAAGAGGGGCTTGATGGCATCCATGATTCTGTGGAGTATCATCCTTTCCAAAACCTTGTACATATGGCATAGCAGATTGATCGGCCTGTAGTTTTTGGGATTGTCACGTTCTTTGCCTGGTTTTAGAATGGCTTCTGGTGTGAGAGAATCTGCCGGCTTAGAGCCATTGCCCAGGGGACGTCCAAATGAGTTATTAATGACACATCCTTCACAGAGGCTTCTCTCGTGTCCCCCACATGATATACTGCAATCTATGGATGAAGGGCAATAGGCATATTCCACACTTATACTCACAGATTTCTGGAAAGCATTTGACACGATGCTCCACTACAGGCTGTTAACGAAGGTATGTGCATATGGAATAAGTTCACAGATGTGAGTGGTTCGAAGACTTATTAAATAATAAACCCAGTATGTTTTCCTCAATGGCAAGTGTTCATCATCAGAGACAAGGGTTCTGTCAGGAGTGCCTTATGGAAGTGTGATAGTACCGCTGTTGTTCTCTATATACATAAATGATTTGGGAGACAGGGTGGGCAGCAATCTGTGGTTGTTTGCTGATGATGTGATGGCGTATGGTAAGGTGTTAATTTGGATTATTTGTGGGGCGGGGGGAGGGGGGGGGGAAGAGACCAAACAGTAAGGTCATCAGTCTCAGCAGATTAGGGAAGGATGGGGAAGGAAGGCGGCCATGCCCTTTCAAAGGAACCATCCCAGCAATTGCCTGGAGCGATATAGGAAAATCACAGAAAACCTAAATCAGGATGGCTGCACACGGGATTGAACCGTCGTCCTCCCGAATGTGAGCCCAGTGTGCTACCACTGCGCCACCTCACTTGGTAATGTGTTAAAGTTGAGTGACTAGGAAGATACAAGATGACTTAGACAAAATTTCCAGTTGGTGTGATGAATGGTAGCAAGCTCAAAATGTGGAAAAATTTATGTTGATGTAGATGAATAGGAAGATCAAACCTATAGTGTTCAGTTACAGTATTATTAGTATGCTGCTTGACACAGTCATGTCGTTTAAATATATGGGCATAATGTTGCAAAGTGAGATAACATGGAACAAACATGTGAGAACTGTGGTTGGGAAGGTGAATGGTTGACTTCAGTTTCAAGGGAGAATTTTAGGAAAGAGTGGTTCAGCTGTAAAGGAGACAGCATACAGGGCACTGGTGTGACCTAGTCTTGAGTACTGCTTGAGTGTTTGGGATGTGTACCAGGACAGATCAAAGGGAGACACCAAAGGAATGCAGAGGTGTGCTGCTAGATTTGTTAACAGTAGGATTGAACAACACAAGTGTTACAGAGATGCTTTGGGAACTCAAATGGGAATCTCTGGAGAGAAGGTGATGTTCTTTTCAAGAAACACTGTTAAGAAAATTTAGAGAACTGGCAGTTGAAGCTGACTGCCAAACAATTGTACTACCACCAACATACCTTGCATGTAGAGACCACAAAGATTAGATATGATAAATTAGGGCCCGTATGGAGGCATATAGACAGTCATTTTCACCTCGCTCAGTTCAGGAGTGGAACAGGGAAGGAAATGATTAGTAGTGGTACAGAATACCTTTTGCTACACACTGTATGGTGGCTTGCAGAGTATCTATGTAGATGTAGCTGTAGATATAGATGTTCCCTGTGGTGTAGGCTGCCATCATGTTGATGCTCATTGTCCATATCTTATTGGTTGTGTGTGTCTCTGTACTTGACCTCTGACTGAGATGCAGTTATCATACATAGCAAACTGTATCCTACATCAGCCATTCCATGTGTGTTGTATTGAGGTTGTGCTGGCATCAGAAAAAGATTAGTGATTCCACAGGATGTAAGGAATGTAAACAGTGAAACTGAGTCATATTATTCCTTGCAAAATATGACAAACACACTTAGAGATGTGGTATCAGTTCCAACAAGGAAAAGGATCAGCATAGACTTCACACAGTTTACATGCAGGATATGGAGGAGCAAGTGTCACGACAAGTAGAAGATGACCTTGAAACAAGTGTCTGAACAAATAGAGCTGCAGAATGCATAAACCACACTCTTTGCATGGACAATTGACATGAGCAGTTACTTCATCCACACCACTTACACTGTGTACATGGTCTCTAGATTCCAATTCTGGCAGTAGATTATGAGACAGAGTATTGAAAAGCCACAGTTTACAGCTTGCATTTTATTAATGAATGAAGTGGCATTTGTCCAGAATGGGATAATAAACTATCACAATAACCAAGTTGAGGGAAAATAGAGATCTTTAAACTATTATGGAAACAAGGCATCAGGTTCACTGTAGTAGCAGTGCATAGATAGGAACTATGTGTGACACTCTTACATCCATACCCTTTACTGTACATGTTAAGAGATCCTGTTCATAACCAAATTATATATGACAAAGTATTTGCACTATTGGTGAATGCTACTCTTCAAGAAAGACGATGGATATGGTTTACACATTATGGGACCCAACCCCACTTTCTATGTCTCGTTTGACAGTATCTGACACAAACATTTAATGATGCACTTGGGGGCATTATAAGGCATTGATGTATTCCATACCTGTGAGCAACCTGTTGCAAGAGTGTGAGTACTAAGCATGTGACAAAATCCAAGGGCAGCCAAACGTGATTACATGAATTTGTGATTCTTTGGGAAGGAGGGCTTAAGGATCTGTGAGACTTAGTGGTAACCACATTCAGCACCTTCTGCAGCATCAACAGGCAGATGGCTGTTGTAGGACAAAATGGCCCTAGACTCAAAACATATTTGGTTTTGGATATACAGGGTGACCATTAATAAAACCAACAAACTACAGGGATGGATTTCTGACTGAATATGGAGGAAAAAAACTCCTATGAACCTGTGTGTGGAAATGGACAGTGTGTGTGTGCAACAACAACAAATTGTCCTGGAACACTTTATACAGCTGCATCACATCCATGTCACAACAGATGTTCAAAGTGGCCTCAATGGGATGCAATCCACACATTCACTCATCGTGTTATGGATTGCCACACTCTTTTGCCACTTATCTGTAGCTTGTACTAGGGTTTGTCTCAATATTCTGTTAAATGCAGTCCTTCAAATCTGGCGTAAGCGCAGTCCACCACCTTCCTGTACAGTTGTCTGTCTGAAAGGACACATGATCATACAAATGCCAAAAAAGAACTTTAAATGTTGTGTGATGTGGTTGGTGTCTGTGAGAGTAATTGTTCTGATATAGCTGTTCTGCGTCTTGATCTTTTCCCTTTGCTTGGCTGTACAAAAACACCACCTCAGCTTGTTCCCAACATGAATACTGGACCATTCTGCTGATTACAGTATGCTGTGTCAATCTCACAGCCTGCAACATATGGCACATGGTCAGAGGAATTTTCATTTGGCAGCACTATCTACTGTGGGAACAATGCATTTCTGGACACCTGTTCACAGTTCCCTTTTCCTCCATTTCCAGGCAAGGATCCAACCCTGCAGTTTGTAGATTTTATTAATGTTCACCCAGTATGTTTATAGGACTATTTTCATACTTTTGATGAGTACTATCTCCTGTATGAATATATCTCATGTTTATGGACACGCTATTCATATACATGTTTAAAGTAATCTAGAAGTAATTACTATAATTCTCAATGTGAGTGGATTAGTGATGGCCATAATTTTATGTTAATATACCTCACAAAAGTAGCACATTAATATATAACTTGAGTCATTTCATCTTCCTGGAGGATCTCTTTTGTGATGAAATTGATGGAATACAATGTGTGAATGAAAGAAGAATAAATACCCATATTGGAAGGAAGGGGATGGTTGTGGTTAAGCTAACTGAGCATGAGTCTGAGCAAGTGGAGAATGATAGGATATATTGGAAAGTATGTTCCCACCTCTGAAGTTCAGGGAAACTAGTACTGGCTGATAGGATTCAAATGGTCTGTATGGTTAGAAGGTACTCTGATCTGTTGAGTAGTGCTCTAGAATGTTCTTAATAAGAGAGTACTTGAAATCCCCGAGGCAGACAGTTCTTCAACATCAATTTATGCATTGTTCCATCCTTACAAAAAACACGATGCAGTGAACACATGACAGGCAGCGAATGGCATGAGTACTTCCACATATTGCTCCATATTTAACAATCACATGTTGCATTTTATTTCAAGCTGTATGATTTACCAATACTGGCAGGTGCAGGGGCAAGTTTTACAGTAGGGACAGTTGAAGGGGAAGAACCTTGGGTAGGGATGCAGGTGTGACATTGTCATACAATTTGACAAAAATATTGTGAAGATTAGGAGGCTGACAGAAAATGACAATGGGCAGTGTGAGAGTGGTATCAATTCCTGATGTGACAAAGTTGTAGACTTGGAGGAGTAATTAACTAAGGCATGGCAATGGGTAATGGGGAGGGTGCATCTGACTTTTCTGGATGTGAGAGCGATGCTGGTCAGAAGAAAGCAGACAATTTCCTTGGAGATTACTTTGTGGATGTTTCTGGATGTGAGAGCGATGCTGGTCTGAAGAAAGCAGACAATTTCCTTGGAGATTAATTTGTGGGTTTGGAAACTGGGGAAGTTACAGGACAGGAAAACATGGGGGATTTTACTAGGAGGCTGGTGTTAGAGCAGATATACATTTAAAGATAAAAAAATTGTGCACCATAAGGTAATTATCCAAACGGGATGGAAATCACTTGGTGTGACGCACATGTACAGGCAAATAAATGATTACAATTTCAGGAAAAATAGATGATTTACTTAAGAGAAATAGCAGACAGGCTTATCTTGCTGAAATGTAAGCACAGGATGGCTTGCCATGAAGTCAAAAGATCAGGGCCTACAATATCATTAACGTACTGCTATGCTGTAAGGGTGCTACAGATGACATCCAGGTGGGTGACAATCAGGTTGGTATCTCACCACTGTATGTGGCATCTCCAGACCTGCCTTTACTGGTCACCAGGGCTCAGTTTGAAGCAGGAATAATCACTGAAGACAATTTCACTCCAGTGAATGAGATTCTAGGCTAAAGCTGTGTCCAGAGATGCCCTAGACAGTGGTGGGATACCAACCAACTGTCATCTGCGATATGGCCTGACAGCCAACAGTGATGGTCTGGGGTGTCATTTCTTTTCGTAGCTTAACCCCTTTACTTATCATCCATCTCATGCTTACAGCACAGGGGTATATCAACAATATTCTATGCTCCATTAAATTGCCCTTCATACCAAGTGATCCTGGGCTTACATGTCATATAGATAATATCTGATTGCACACAGTGAGAGTTTCTACTACTTGTCTTTGTGCTTGTCAAACCCTATCTTGACCAGTAAAGTCACAGCAACTCTTCTCAATTGTCAACATTTGGAGCATTATGGACAGTGCCCTCCAACCAGCTTGGGACTTTGACGATCTAAACCCTGTAATGTTCAAATACAGTATTAACAGTGTGGTGCTTGACACACATTGATTAAATATCTTGGTGTATAATAGCAAAGCAATATGAAATGGAACAAGCATGTAAGGATTATAGTAGAGAACGCGAATGGCTGACTGTGGTTTATTGGAAGAATTTTAGGATAGTTCAGTTCATCTGTAAAGACGAGCACATATAAGACACTTGTGCAGCCCATTCTTGAGTACTGCTTCAATGTTTTGGACCCACACCACGTCAGATTGAAGGAAGACATCAAAGCAATTCAGGGTCATATTACTAGATTATTTACCAGTAGGTTCGAACAGCACACAAGTATTATGGAGATGCTTCAGGAACTCCATTGGGAATCTGTGAAGGGAAGGAGATATTCATTTTGAGGAACACTACTGAGAGAATTTAGATGACTGGCATTTTAAGTTGCCTGCAGAACAATTCTACTGCTGCCAATATACATTTTGCATAAGGACTATGAATAAGAGAAATAAGAGCTTTTATGGAGGCACATAGACAATCATTTTCCCTCACTCTGTTTGTGAGGGGAATAGGAAAGAAATTAACTAGTAGTTGTATAGGATACCCTCTGCCATATACAATATGGTGGCTTGTGGAGTATGTGTGTAGGAGTAGGTGCAGTTCTTCTTCACCCTGAGATTATGAGTCCTAGTCATGAAGATATCATCAGTAAAACTATACAAAGTCAGGAGCTGATCCTCTTGGAGTTGACAAATCTGTCTTCCATGCAGTCTTGAAGGGGTTGACATAGGGTAGGGATATCCTTGTTCCCATAGCCATTAACCTGATCTGTTTGGCACTTGGAGGTGAAGAAGAATGGCTAAGGACAAAACTGGATAGTGTGTCATTGGAGAAGGATTATGGGAGGCTTCCATGGAGATGCTGAAGAAGCAATGTTCAATGGTTTTGTACATATTCACCTTGAAGCTGGACTTTCAAAAATTAGGTTTCATAACTTACAATTGTGGTACCCTTACAAAGCTTTTGAAGCTTATTGCTATTAAGTACACACCCAGAATCAGTTTCTTGTACAAAATTGCGTACATGTTTTCACATAGAGTACCATGGTAGCATTTAGGTAGCTTCCAGTCCATTTATAATTCAGAGCACTTTACTAGACTATGCTGTCAGACTTTACAACTTGACATTAAAAACAGGAGTGCTTTGGTGGGCTTCTTAATAGAAACGCTGATCCCATTTACCAACTGTGCTATTCATTGAACTTACAAAATGTGAGGAAAAATCATGAATTATTAAGCATTCTAGAACCTTTCTTGTATATTGGAGATATTTTCTTACTATAAACAGAAAGTAAAAGATCTCCATAATTAAAGTTCCAGTTCCAAACTACTGTAGAAGGAGAACCACTGTTCAGAATGATGTCAAATTCTACATCTACACCTACACAGATACTCTGCAAGCCACCATATGGTGTACCACTACTTGTCGTTTCCCCTCCTGTCCCACTCACAAATAGTATGAGGGGAAAACAACTGTGTACATTTCTGTATGAGCACTCATTCCTCGTATCTTATCTTCAGGATCCTTACGCACAGTGTATGTTGGTGGCAGTAGAATTGTTTGGCAGTCAGCTCCAAATTTGACCAGCATATTATTGATGCAGGTGAAAACTTATGGAACAAATAAAAATGTCATGAAAATTTTACCAATAGGCGTCCCTGTAAGTGTCAGAATATGCACACCAATAATTGTGCAGCACAAGGCTGTTTTTCAATTCGCATCTGATATGCCCAATGTAATTGTCTCCATGAAGGATCACGCACTGCTGGTAACGCTCTTTTATTGTGACTGTGCACCAGTAGCCCTGCAGAAGTTCCGATCACTAAAGGTTATGAAAAAAAGTTAACACTTGATTTTAATATGTGTGACTTCTGGCTGGGGGGTTACCTGAAAGATGTTTTGTTCATTGTTCCAGTTATGAACATAGCTGAACTGAAGGCATGGAATGCACAACACATTTTGAACATGATCCCAGAGACACTCCGGTCTTTTGTGCAACATGCTGTTCCTTGATTTCAACTTATGGTAGAATAAAGTGGAGAGCACATTCCACATGTCATGTACCAGCCTCATGATGATTAGAAACTAATGTCTTTTTCCCTTTTTAGATGGTTTTTGGTCCCAGAACAATAAAAAACCAATTTTTCCTATGTGGTATATCCTTACATTGGTGGACTGGCCTATCTAACTAACAATGCCGCAACTGCTGACTGCTGAACTTGGGCAGTTATGCACATTGAACATTCTGGATGGTGTAATGTGCAATTCAAACCGTATTATAATTCATCTGTCACATATAGTCAACACCATTTACATTAACTGTAAATGGTAAAATTTGCATTGATTTTTTTTCCCATGATGTTTCCAATGTGTCAAAATGTGTTGTTCAAATTTGATGTCATTCTGAGCAGTGATTCTCTTTCTACAGCGTTTTGAAAATGGAACTTAAATTATGCACATCTATGTCTGAAAAGGCCTTGGATGACCCAATGGTACTGACAAACCGTCATGTCATCATCAACCAAGAGGCATCACTGGATGTGGATATGGAGAATCATTTGGTAAGCACCCCACTCTCCCAGTCATCAACTTTCATGAGCGGAGATGCTATTTCTCACAAGAACAGGCCACGATGTTGGGTCAAAGATTTACTTCAAACTTTTTACACCTATAGTAGGCCATTAAAACAAAGTAATGTGTAAGTAGTAAGGTGCACTACTCTGGCTATTTTGAAAAAATCGCGTATAGCTCCTCCATTGGCCTAACAAGGGCTCAGTGCACCCAGTTGCCAACAGCGCTTGGCAAACCTGAATGGTCACCCATCCAAGCACTAGCCAAGCCCAACAGCTTTTATGATCTGACACCCGGTGTTGATACTGTGGCAAGGCCGTTGGCCTGTAGTTTACTACATTATGATGAAAAATACCTAATATTAGTTCCCATTTATAATTGTACAAAGTACCACATTTAAGTATTGAAAGTGTGCCAGAAATATTTACACCATTAACTTTCCATTATAGCAAATGTTAGTTTATCAGTTACCATCTGAAGTTTTAAATAGCCACAGAAGATACTGTCATGCTGCCAACTTTCCAAACCTGCTACATTTCATGCTATTTACAATGAATGCACTTGGTTGAAATGGCTCTGAGCACTATGGGACTTTACATCTGATGTCATCAGTACCCTAGAACTTAGAACTACTGAAACTGAACTAACCTAAGGACATCACACACATCCATGCCCAAGGCAGGATTTGAACATGCGACCGTAGTGGTAGTGCGGTTCTAGACTGAAGTGCCCAGAACCACTCCGCCACAACAGCTGGCAGTGAATGCACTAAATGATTTCCAAACCCACCATCTACATCTATACCCCACATGTCCCATTGCATGTGGTGGATGGTACTTCGTGTTCCACTGTCACTTCCATGTCCCCTGTTCAAATTGAAAATTGTGTATGGGAAGAATTTCTCTATTTTTATCTCCATCGACTTACTGCCAGATATATGTAAGATGAAGGAATATATTGGTTGATTCTGCTAGACATGTTAATTCTTCTATCAATGCATGCTCTCAGAATTTTAATTGTAAACCACATAACACTTGCTATCTAGTGCATGCCCCTGGAGATGGGTGAGAATTTCTCTGTGCTTTTGTGCTTATTAAATGAACCTGTGATGAAATGCACAGCTCTTCTGTGGATCTATTGTACCTCCTGTATCAATCCTGTCTGGCACAAGTCCCAGACTAATGAGCAATATTCAAGTGAGCTGGGCCAGGGCTCAAACCTGAGACCTTCACATATCACAGGAAGGTGCTCTAACAACTGAGCTATCCAAAAACGACTCATGACCTCTCTCCATCATTTCTCCACAATACTCCTTCTTACAGGAGTCTTAATCCTGCTCATTATGCAGGAGAACTCTGATGAAGTTTCGAAGGTAGAAAATTTACTGTTGGAAGTAAAGCTGTGATAATGGGTGGAGAGTCTTGTTTGGAAAGCTTAGTTGCTTTGAGTGTTGGTCCAGTATACAGTTTTAATCTGCTAAGAAGTTTCATATCAGTGCACACTCTGCTGCAGAGTGACAAATTCATTATGAAATGGGGTCAGGGATTTTCTCTGCCTCGTGATGGCTGGGTGTTGTGTGATGTCCTTAGGTTAGTTATGTTTAAGTAGTTCTAAGTTCTAGGTGACTGATGGCCATAGATGTTAAGTCCCATAGTGCTCAGAGCCATTTGAACCATTATGAAATATTCAGAAATTTGACAAACAAAGGTTTTGTAAGCTATCTCTTTCATAGGTGGATTCTTTCAGTCAACCTCAATCTACCTTTCCTGCAATTAGTATGAAGTGGTTATTTCACTTTAAAATGTTCCATACAGGTGCCCCCAGCTTATGTGCCAAATATTTACTATCTTCTGGGTCTCACGGACAAACAAGGTGAATTACAAATTACATAACTCTTGTTTACAGAAACCATGTTATTCTTATAGAGGATATTTTTGCCATCAACATGTGCCACAACACACAAGTACAAAATATATACTACAATTCTATGGCACAATGCTGTCTGTGATATAGGCCTATTTTTGTTTTCATTTGTTTGATGATCCTTCTTTGAAGAGGGAGAGTCCTGCATTTTTTGTACACCCCCCCCCCCCCCCCCTATAAGAATGGTTTGCGCCTCCAGCACTGCTGCTAGAAGAGGAACAAGTTCTATAAATAGAAGCATATAGATATATCATCCAGACCTTCTGTCTTTCTTCCATTAAGTGGTTTTAGTTAACTGTCTATCCTAAAGTCACTTATTTTGAGATCTGTCATTTTGATGTTTTTGCAAGGGTTCAAAGGGGGAATGCAGTATGATCTTCCTCAGTGAAATAACATTGGGGAAAGGAATTTTTTACTTTGGTCTTCTTTCAGTCACCCACCATTGAGACACCATAATGATCCCTGAATGTCTGGAGAGATAGTTTTGACCTGTTTACTGCTTTAACATAAGACCAAAATTTCAGTTAGATGGCTGGAATTTTGAAAATGGTTTGATGATAACATCTCATTCAGTTCACTGATACTGTGGACTAATCCTTGTTTTATTCAATATAACATCAAAAATATACCGGTATCACTGATGGCTCCAAACAATCTACATGAAACTGTTGACCCACATGCTCAACATCATTTCTCAGTACACATGTGCTATATTTTGAAATCAAGAGAGATGGCACAGTCATTAAGTCAATGGACTTACATTCAAGAAGAGCATAGCTCAGTTCCGTGTATAACACTCCATATTTAAGTATGGCATCTTTCATTAAATCTGCTCAAGGCAAATGCCAAGATCATTAATTTTTTAAAGGACATGTTTGATTTCTTTCCTCACCCATTCCCGTTCCAAGCATTTTCTCTGTCTATGATGACCTCTACAGTACTGTAACAGTAAACACTAGTCTACCTTCCTTTTACAGCACAAAAATCAGACAGATGTTTATACAAAAATTTGTTATTGAAACTGCATGTGGAACAGTCCTCTCAGATATTGATATTTTGAGGTGTCGAGTATCTGTCAGACATCAGTGCCATTCTGCAAGTATACCTATGGTATTCATTTGTTGGTTCTCAGCATTCTGTTGCAGCTCATCCCACTACCAGCATCCGTAGGCATTCCCTCTGTTGGCCAGCACGCCTGTCTGCACACTGGCATTCTGTTTTCAATCTGGTGCAGTTCCAGGTGTTTCCACTGTCGTCAACTCCCACTATAAACATTCTTAGGCCAAGTGCTTGTATTTTGTATTTGGTCCAGTCCATCCATCGGTGCAATGGCATTCCATTTTACATCTGCTGTTCTAGCTCCCTTTGCAATCCACTCCCACTAGAAGCATTCTTAGATGTTCCATTTTCAGTCCGGTGCACCTGGTACTCTGCCTCAGGTTCATTCCACATGTTCCTACCTTCAGTTATTCTTTTTGTGGAGTTCTGCTGCTGCCCCCATTATGTTTTTAGCATCTCCCATGCAGGAGACCAGGCTCTACTGAGATGGCCCCCAGTGTGATGATTAATGATGGGATTTCCTTCAACTTTATCCATGTAGACTCTCATACAGTTTTTGTCTCAGTATCTGGAGTCTGTTTCATCATAGCTGGGATGATTGAGTTCCAATCAGTGCTTGACAATGGCTGATTTAGTTGCCTGCCTTAATCACCTGTGGCTCTGATGTCCACTGTCCTAGCATCCATGGTGAACTTAAAATTTGTGTCGCATGAGTTCAGATGATCCAGAAACTCATTTAACCTCTCCCTATCAAGAAGCCAGATCACACAGGTATCATCCACATACACTCATGGAAATTGAAATAAGAACACCGTGATTTCATTGTCCCAGGAAGGGGAAACTTTATTGACACATTCCTGGGGTCAGATACATCACATGATCACACTGACAGAACCACAGGCACATAGACACCGGCAACAGAGCATGCACAATGTTGGCACTAGTACAGTGTATATCCACCTTTCGCAGCAATGCAGGCTGCCATTCTCCCATGGAGACGATCGTAGAGATGCTGGATGTAGTCCTGTGGAACAGCTTGCTATGCCATTTCCACCTGGCACCTCAGTTGGACCAGCGTTCGTGCTGGACGTGCAGACCGCGTGAGACGACGCTTCATCCAGTCCCAAAAATGCTCAATGGGGCACAGATCCGGAGATCTTGCTGGCCAGGGTAGTTGACTTACACCTTCTAGAGCACGTTGGGTGGCACGGGATACATGCGGACGTGCATTGTCCTGTTGGAACAGCAAGTTCCCTTGCCGGTCTAGGAATGGTAGAACGATGGGTTCGATGACGGTTTGGATGTACCATGCACTATTCAGTGTCCCCTAGACGATCACCAGAGGTGTACGGCCAGTGTAGGAGATTGCTCCCCACACCATGATGCCGGGTGTTGGCCCTGTGTGCCTCGGTCGTATGCAGTCCTGATTGTGGCGCTCACCTGCACGGCGCCAAACACGCATACGACCATCATTGCCACCAAGGCAGAAGCGACTCTCATCGCTGAAGACGACACATCTCCATTCGTCCCTCCATTCACGCCTGTCGCGACACCACTGGAAGCGGGCTGCACGATGTTGGGGTGTGAGCGGAAGACGGCCTAACGGTGTGCGGGACTGTAGCCCAGCTTCATGGAGACAGTGGCGAATGGTCCTCGCCGATACCCCAGGAGCAACAGTGTCCCTAATTTGCTGGGAAGTGGCGGTGCTGTCCCCTACGGCACTGCGTATGATCCTACGGTCTTGGCGTGCATCCGTGCGTCGCTGCGGTCCGGTCCCAGGTTGATGGGCATGTGCACCTTCCGCCGACCACTGGCGACAACATCGATGTACTGTGGAGACCTCACGCCCCATGTGTTGAGCAATTCGGCGGTAAGTCCACCCGGCCTCCCGCATGCCCACTATACGCCCTTGCTCAAAGTCCGTCAACTGCACATACGGTTCATGTCCACACTGTCACGGCATGCTACCAGTGTTAAAGACTGCGATGGAGCTCCGTATGCCACGGCAAACTGGCTGACACTGACGGCGGCGGTGCACAAATGCTGCGCAGCTAGCGCCATTCGACGGCCAACACCGCGGTTCCTGGTGTGTCCGCTGTGCCGTGCGTGTGATCATTGCTTGTACAGCCCTCTCGCAGTGTCCGGAGCAAGTATGGTGGGTCTGACACATCGGTGTCAATGTGTTCTTTTTTCCATTTCCAGGAGTGTATATGAGATGTCTCTAATGCCTCCTCTTCAGATCTCTCCATGAACATATTGTTAGAACAATGCTGCAGAATGCCAGTCTCTGAAGTTTGACTGCAAGAGAAAGAAATTACAGCAGATGGAGTACCTCACATTGTGATTAACCTAAATGGTAAACAGTTTGAAGACACCACTTTGAAGATACTCAGCAAAGGTCTCAACTTCACAACGACTCCTATAAATGTACCACTTCAGGTTTCAATAGTGCAGGAGAGCAAGTACCCAACATACTTCCACCAAATGTAGCAGAACAAACTCAACAGGAGACCTGCAGGGCGCTCACCAAAACAAAACCTCCAAAATCGAACATCTCAAGTTGCACTCAAGAGGTTGCAGGAAGATGGCAGTATTGTGGTGTTGCCAGAAGATAAAAGGTAACTCCGCAGTTGTTTTGCAGCAGACTGACAAAGATGAGACAGTCTGTCGACTTCTGGAGGGCCCTGTATCCAAACTTCTGGAATGTGATCCAACATAAGCTGGTAAGCCTGACAAGGTCATCAAACAACTACAACTGAGAGTGCCAGTTGCACTACACTATAGAGGCTGTCGAAAGTACAAAAAGAGGGCGCGTCACAGCACCCAACTGTCAGCAACATTGACACACCAAAGTTCCTGAAAGTGTAATCACCACATCTGCAAGTCAGATTCTTGCAATGTCTAAGGCAACTACATATCACAGAACCTGACATAATGGTCAGTTTTGGTACTGTATCCCTGTTCACGTTTTGGTACTGTATTCCTGTTCACTAGTTGCCAATGAAAGATTCATTGGAACTGAGTGTAGAGGAATTTGATGATGCTCTGTTGGACCTGTTAAAGCATATACTGATGCCAATTTACTTTATGTATGAAACCCACACTACGAGCAGACAGTAGGTGCAGCCATCTGTCTTCAGTCATTGCCAGTATGTTCATAAAGAGATTTGAATAGGAGACATTACAGATGGCTAGATACAAACCAAATCCTTTTTTGGGTATATGGATAAGAGTGTTGTGATATGGGGCCTCACAGTAGGAAGAGGCAAAATGAGTTTCTGGATTATCTTAAGTCATGTCATCCAAATTTTAAGTTCACCATGGAAATGGAAAAGAGTGGCAAGATGCCATTTCTGGATGTACTTGTCAAAAGAAGAGATAATGGGTTGTTTGACCAAAGTGTGTGTCGCAAAGGTATCCACACACACTAATTTATACCTGCAAGCCAGCAGCTGTTACCACTCAGTGCAGAAGAGTGGAATTCTGAAGACATTGGTCCACAAGGCACACAACTTGCCAGACAGCATAAATAGAGCATCTGCAATCGGTGTTCTGGAGGAACTGGTACACAGGATTCAGAAGGGCCTTCAATCATACACTCTGTCATATGATCTAGAAGATGAGCCAAAGGTCGTGGTGTACCTGCCCAGTGTGGTGTCTGTTTCTGCCAAAATCAGCAGGATACTTAGAAGCATAACATTAGCTGTGTGTTCTGACCACCTACCAATTTGAGAGGGCTACTGAAAAATGTGAAAATATGACATGGGACTATGAAAACGAGGAATTTATAATATACCTTACCAGTATGGCTTGTTATACATTGGCCAAACAACTACAACAGTAGACACCAAATGAAAAGAACATCAGAGGCATTCCCAATTAAGGTAGGAAACTAAATCAGCCATTGCTGAGCACTGTGTACAACTCAATCTTTTAAAGCATGATGAAATGAGGTTTCTGGTACAGACCCTCCAGATCATGGAAAGAGAAGACTATACTCCTAAATATCTGACCTGTTATACTCAATGGGCAGTCTCAGGTAGCACTTGTTGAAGATGACAAGTCAAGTTGTCAAAATATTCTCCATGAATTTTGCTAATGTCCATCAGAATACCTGACACCTCAAGATATCAACAAATCACCAGGATCATCTGAAGAAATACATCTCAGATATTCATTGTCTCTATTAAGATTCTAGTTTTATTAGTTAATTTGTATAAATAAGAGGAAATATCAATTGCAGTCAAGTCTCATAGCAACCTACAACAAAATTTGAAAAAGTTTTACATTTTATAATGACCATATACGAGAAAATAGAAGGAAGGTTAGTGTCGGCTGTAATATTGATGGTTTATTGATAGCAAAATCGATTTTCAATCACACAGTGATTATCTTCAGTGCTGTGCTGTACAAATTAAACTCATAGGCAATGGTATCAAGTTATTATCAGTAACTAAAGCTAAGAAATGATCACAATTGAGGATCACACTCAGGATTTGCAAGAAACCTGAATGTGGGCTTAATTGCATTCATAACAGATTCTGGTAATGAGTGTTTATATGAATATGTCTCATTATGTAGTTGAAATTACACCAGACACAAATTGTGCACTGGTGTTCAGTCAGTGGATAGTTTGTTAAAGAAAATTGCCCACACAGCATGCCTCATTGCCTCTAAATGATGTATGTTTTTCATGATAGCTCTCCCATAAAATAACTGAAGAGAGTCATTATTTCAGAGTAAGCCTGCCTTTTCCTCCTAGTGGTTTTCCATCCTCAAGTACTTCACATTTCTTCTCTTTCAGCAAATGATAAAGCCTACCACCAAGCCTCTTTTGGATGTGGCCAACACATTCAAACTTTTCTGTTGTTGTATTGTATGGAATTTTATCTGTTACAGCTTTGAATGAAGAGGAGTCCATATCACCAAGGTATTTAGTATATCTACAATCATACTGGTCCTCTGATATGGACAACATCCTCACAACTGCAGCAGCCTCCATGCCCCCACTTGAGCCACTACAATTTTTAGAGTATGCTATTGCATGCTTTTCTTGCCATCGTTTCTCACTGTCTTCATTGTTGGATATTTTCCTTGTTGTACACTGGTGGCAGTATTTAGAAATAATTTCTAGGTCCAAAACATTACTTGACTCAATACCAATAACACACACAACTCCATGGAGAGATGTGTGACCCCTTTTCATCTATGTCCAATCTACAGACACACACAGATCAGTAACATTTGTAGTAGATTAACTGTCATCAGTATCTACCCCAGGATCTATTTCTTTTTTATTTATTTCCACCAATTCCTCCACTGCTTTCTTCATAGAAACTTTGGCAGTATCGCATGCATCATCAGACATTTCTTTGTTTATTTTTTTCAAACCTTGCACAAGTTGGAGACATTTTCAGCAAACCACACAATAAATTACCTCCTTCCCTGCCCGGTCCCATGTATCTAAGAGCACATGCTAACCTAAAATTGCTTTCATAAGTACCAGTGCCAGTTTCTTTGGAGGAGGAAAATGAAAATTCATAGCCACACGAATTACAAATTAATTTAAAATCACAAGCTATTCCCACTCTTCTTTTTTCAACAACAATCATGCATTCCATATTTTTACAGCTAACACATGAACATGAAAACTTTATATCCTGGCAGAGAGGCTCTAAATCAATAAGTCTGAATCTAGTGAAATTCATATCAACGTCATCCATGCACCTGTACAATTCTCCTTTCTCAAGCTCTGATGCTGAAGCTGAGAGCTTACATTCTTCATTTCGAGCGGTTTCCTCTTTTTTCTTGGTAAATTGATTTCCATGAAACCTCCATTTCCTAAATGCAGTTTTTCCACCACCCATCATGCATAAAATGTAAAGGTTTGAGAATTCAACCTCCCACCTACTAATATGTGTTAGTATTGTCAAAATGTAAATAAACCACATGCAATAAAGTTTTCAGGCAAAGATATAGAATTTACCCAGAGGAACATATGTGAGACAAAGATATCGAAAGAATATAGCCTTCACACTGACAAACATTCCGTTGAAGCATGCAGTTTCCCAAATGTCAGAAAAGGTGCTAGTGGCCACCCACAACATAGATTAACCAATGTAGATCAAGAAAATAATATTCTTGAAAAATAGATTTTTTGGACCAAAATCCATTACATCCCCCCTTAAACACTTAGATGACAATGAAAGAGCAAAAAATTACAATGACTGACAAGCAAGATTCATTGTTCTGTACATCAAAAATCAAAAGGTATCTTCAACCTGGTGTGTTGGTGGGATGACTGCATCACACTGATTTTGTGAGATTGGCTTACTGATTCTGAACTGTCTGGTCTTTGAACAGAAACTTTTTGATTATCCATTATATAGAGGGAACTGAACTCAGTCCCTTGACTGCAGGGAATGTATGTGTTTGGAGCATAAGACATACTGATGTTGCACTGGAAGTGATAGTCTTTACACATTTTAATACTGTGAAAGGTACTCGATTTGGCTTGCTGCAGATCCACAGGAATTACAACTGGTGGTGCTAATAAATGATCATGATATGACCTTAACCTGCCAGAATGTAAGACTACAGTATGATCTACTAACTAACTAAATCTCAGATTTTACAGGTGACGTAAGCTGCAAAATCTGGTATGAGGCCTTATAAGTTAGGAAAGGTTCTTAATTTTTTCCATTTTTGATTGCAGGAGTCCTCAGTAACATGCAGTCATTCTGTTGGCAGGGCAGTAATATGATGCCTCTATTGATTTAAGTCTCTTGGCTAGCCCCTTAGCTTTGCCTGAGTTTATACCTGCTGGTGGCTTTTCTTATTCAAAAGGGGAGCTTGTCTTTCATCCCTACATGACCTCATAAGGAGTGTGCTCAGTTCATTCATGAATGTGATTATTACAAGCAGACACAATGTGTGTGACATATTTATCCCAAGCATTGTGAATTTTGTTAATGTAATTAGAAAGAATCTTCATGTTTGTCTAGTGGACATGCTCAACCCTCTCATTTATTTTGGGATGAAATGGTGTTATTCAGAACTTTTTGAATATGTAAAAGTTTGCAGAATTATGCAAATTCAGAAGACATAAGATTTGCCCCTTGGTTTATGAGAATTGTATTACCGATTCTGAACGGTAGAACCAGGTGAGTGTTGCAGGTTTTTGCCTTTGTTTCCATTGTTGTCAGCAACTGGAACAAGAACTTGATAATGCAGAAAAATGATTGGTAATTGGGTAAATTTGTTTATGTTCTTGTGTTGTTTTTGGAAATAATCCTAGATTGTCCAATGCTACCATTTCAACAGGTCTGGAGGCCTCAGATAGGGTTTGCAGTGGAGTTATGGGTCTAGTCTGTTGTTCTCTCTGTGCACAATGAGTACAAGCATAATGTAATCTTCAACATCACATTTTTGGCAATGCCACTAACATTTTGTCATTCTTTGTGTATTGGGCACCCACTTTCATCTACACAAAGTTTAAATTCTGTCATGAAATTGTGTGATAATATGGTGCTGGAGTGCTTTTGGTATTACCAACTGATTTCCTTGTGGGGTTTGCTGACATTCTGTATCTCACTCCTGCGCTTTTTTTTTTTCAATTTGACAACAAGTACCTTATCTATTTGAACCACACAAACTTTTGCTCCTAGGGTACTGGCATTTTACCAGGCTTATGATGAACCTCATAAATATATTTGCTCAGCTTCAAAGCCTATTGTGTCAGCTGACTCCTTCAAATTTAAAAGGCGCAATAAGGCAATGTGATCAGTGACTACTGTGGAACATATGCCATAAAGGAAGTACTTGAAGTTGTTTACTCCAAATACCAGAGCTAGAAACCTTTCTCAGTTGTACTATAACTGAGTTCTTCTTTTTTGAACTGACAAGATGCATAACCAATTGGTTACTCTACACCATCTTGCTCCTGTTTTAAAATAAATTCCACACTGTATTCACTAGCATCACGGGACAAGATAAATGTTTTTTTTTAAAGTACGGATAAGATAATGGGGGCTTACTTCAGAACATCTTTAATTTGTTTCATCTCTATCTCATATTAGGTGGTCCAGCTGAATTGCACCCCCTGTGTCAGTAATTCTATCATAGGCATCATGGCAGTTGCATAATCTTGCACAAACCTATGATGATAATCAACCCAACCAAGAAACAACTGAACTCTTTCACATTGTTTGGTGCAGGGAACAATTGTCTAATGCCTCTTTAAATTGTGAGCGTGGTTTTATGCCAGCAGAACTTATTGTATGACTCAGGTATTGTACCTGACACTTTACAAAAGACTGCTTCTCGAATTTCAGACTAAAGTTGAAACCTGAAACCTGAGACACAGCTGGCCCTCTTTGTGCATTATGTACAGCAGGTGTGTCTCACTTGACCGCTGTTTCCTAAAAAACGTGCTGGTTTCTACAGATGAGCTTCTCAGAGTTTAGAAAGGTCATTATGTCTGAACACAAAATATGTTCCATGATTCCACAATAAAACAATGTCAGTGAAATTGGATGGTAGTTATGTGCATTTGATTTTCTACCCTTTTTATAGATTGCTATGACTTGGGCCTCCTTCCAGTCCCTTGGTGAAATACATCCCCATTTGTTTGGAATATTTTGGAATGAGAGACCTTGTGGTTCCATGTGGAACAATATTGGTCAGCATACAAGTGATAACAGCATCAATTATTGTGCTGAGTACAATGAAAGAAAAAAAGGAAAACTTCTGTGCTGATTCAAGGAATGTATGGAGTTACACCATCCCCTTGAAATCCATTTAAAAGAAAAATTAATTCATTTATTCAAACCAGGCAGCACCCTGTTATTTATGATAGGGTATTGACGAAATCATTGTGGCTGATGAAAGACAGTATTTACCCACCACAGACTTAATACAGCATGAAATTCTGACAGGGAATGCATGGTTGGCAGCCGAAAAATCTTACAACATTCCCTGTCATTTACAGTTGGTTGTGTAGGAAACATTAAGCAGGAATTAGCTGCTACATTATTCGACCTTCATCTAGCCCTTGAGCATCACCTATAGTTATCATACCAAAAATAGACATTAATGCCAAGAAAACTTACCATCACCAAGTTGACATGTAAGTAGTGAGTTGGGTAAACACTCTGATACATATCCACTGCCCCATAATGATTCAACACTTGACCAATTAGGAAACATCAAATATTTTCCCTGCAATGGATATGAAACCAGGCTATCGTCAAATACCTGCTGTACCTCAGACAGACTGAAGATAGCATTTTTCATGCTTTTTGGGTTGCACGAGTTTCTTATAATGCCTTTCGCTTTCAGCACACACTCCTTTTCAGTGGTTTGCAAATTTATAACTGATTGGGTTGAAACCCACCATGGGCTTAGTATCTTGATATCATTGTCTTTTCACAGTTAATAGATGAACATGATGAGTGGGTAAGAAGTGGTCTGTCACATTTACAAGGTTTCAACTTTAGTCTGAAATTCGAGAAGCAGTCTTTTGCAAAGTGTCAGGTACAATACCTGAGTCATACAATACATTCTGCTGGCATAAAACCACACTCACATTTTAAAGAGGCATTAGACAATTGCTCCCTGCACCAAACAATGTGACAGAGTTCAGTTGTTTCTTGGTTGGGCTGATTATCATCATAGGTTTGTGCAAGATTATGCAACTGCCATGATGCCTATAATAGAATTACTGACACAGGGGGTGCAATTTAGCTGGACCACATAATATGAGATGGTGATGAAACAAATTAAAGATGTTCTGAAGTAAGCCCCCATTATCTTATCTGTACTATAAAAAAACATTTATCTTGTCCTGTGATGCTAGTGAATACAGTGTGGAATTTATTTTAAAACAGGAGCAAGATGGTGTAGAGTAACCAATTGGTTATGCATCTTGTCAGTTCAAAAAAGAAGAACTCAGTTATAGTACAACTGAGAAAGGTTTCTGGCTCTGGTATTTGGAGTAAACAACTTCAAGTACTTCCTTTATGGCATATGTTCCACAGTAGTCACTGATCACATTGCCTTATTGCGCCTTTTAAATTTGAAGGAGTCAGCTGATACAATAGGCTTTAAAGCTGAGCAAATATATTTATGAGGTTCATCATAAGCCTGGTAAAATGCCAGTACCCTAGGAGCAAAAGTTTGTGTGGTTCAAACACATAAGGTACTTGTTGTCAAATTGAAAAAAAAAGTGCAGGAGTGAGATACAGAATGTCAGCAAACCCCACAAGGAAATCAGTTGGTAATACCAAAAGCACTCCAGCACCATATTATCACACAATTTCATGACAGAATTTAAACTTTGTGTAGATGAAAGTGGGTGCCCAATACATAAAGAATGACAAGATATTAGTGGCACTGCCAAAATGTGATGTTGAAGATTACATTATGCTTGTACTCATTGTGCACAGAGAGAACAACAGACTAGACCCATAACTCCACTGCAAACCCTATCTGAGGCCTCCAGACCTGTTGAAATGGTAGCATTGGACAATCTAGGATTATTTCCAAAAACAACACAAGAACATAAACAAATTTACCCAATTACCAATCATTTTTCTGCATTATCAAGTTCTTGTTCCAGTTGCTGACAACAATGGGAACAAAGGCAAAAACCTGCAACACTCACCTGGTTCTACCTTTCAGAATCCGTAATACAATTCTCATATACCAAGGGGCAAATTTTATGTCTTCTGAATTTGTGTAATTCTGCAAACTTTTACATATTCAAAAAGTTCTGAACAACACCATTTCATCCCAAAGTAAATGAGAGGGCTGAGCATGTCCACTAGACAAACATGAAGATTCTTTCTAATTACATTAACAAAATTCACAATGCTTGGGATAAATATGTCACACACATTGTGTCTGCTTGTAATAATCACATTCATGAATGAACTGAGCACACTCCTTATGAGGTCATGTAGGGATGAAAGACAAGCTCCCCTTTTGAATAAGAAAAGCCACCAGCAGGTATAAACTCAGGCAAAGCTAAGGGGCTAGCCAAGAGACTTAAATCAATAGAGGCATCATATTACTGCCCTGCCAACAGAATGACTGCATGTTACTGAGGACTCCTGCAATCAAAAATGGAAAAATTTAAGAAGCTTTCCTATCTTATAAGGCCTCATACCAGATTTTGCAGCTTACGTCACCTGTAAAATCTGAGATTTAGTTAGTTAGTAGATCATACTGTAGTCCTACATTCTGGCAGGTTAAGGTCATATCATGATCATTTATTACCACCACCAGTTGTAATTCCTGTGGATCTGCAGCAAGCCAAATTCAGTACCTTTCACAGTATTAAAATGTCTAAAGGTTATCACTTCCAGTGCCACATCAGTATGTCTTATGCTCCAAACACATACATTCCCTGCAGTCAAGGGACTGAGTTCAGTTCCCTCTATATAATGGATAATCAAAAAATTTCTGTTCAAAGACCATACAGTCCAGAATCAGTAAGGCAATCTCACAAAATCAATGTGATGCAGTCATCCGACCAACACACCAGGTTGAAGATAACTGTTTGGTAAAACATCATGTCCTGCTGCATGAAGAGCTCTGTAACTGCCTGCTGCACATCCTCATCTGCCTGCATCATTGACTCCCCAAGTCCTTTTTTAAGGTACCAAAGACATGATAATCACATGGGGAGAGATCAGGACTATAGGTCAGGTGCTCTAGTGCCAGACACTTGAGTGAGGTTGGCCTCCCAGATTGACCAGCATCTTGTGCCAGATCGTGAACTTGGCACACCATTCCACAACAGTGGTTTCTGACAGACATGCTGCCTTATACACCTTCTTCATTCTCCAGTGGATGTCTACCAGTGTTTGTCCTTTGGCAACCAAGAAAAGAATAACATCATGTTGCCCTGTTTGGAAACATTTGGTAATAATGTCGCCACAGTTCCTGTTGCTGATTTTATTGCACACATGTCAGAAACACATTAATATCACACTAATTCCTTGGCTACCTGTTGGTACTTATATACCTGCATCAGAGTCATGCTATGTTGCATAAGATTGCGTAGTTGCTGTAGCAACATTCTCAAATGGTAACTTTTTGATTGGCTCTTATGATTATTACTGAAATCTCCATTTTCTTTGCTCAGTGAAACTGACACAAACCTATCCATTCAACCTGCAGTAAACAGTGTATTTTGCTGCTGTATATCCTGACATCAATGTCCCTTTCCTAAAGTTAGCAATTTCTATAAAATAAGTCATCTCTTTGAGCATTATCCTTGGGCCTCTGTCGATATAACAAAATCTGCCCCACACCTGCTTCTCAGCTCAGCCATCACAAATATTGCCTTTGAATCGTGGAACTGAAGGTACTAATATCCCTACAACCACCAATAACACCTGAATTCCATTCCCTATATTATTGCTTGTCACATCACACCCAGAGAGTCAGATAGCTAGTCCTGTCTCCTCCTTACTCCCTTGCCCAACATGCAGAATGCACTGAGTCTCTATGAGGCCACCGTCCCTCCCTACAACTCCTCTCTACTCCTCTACCCCCTTGTTCTTATGACAAGGCAGCCATTGCAGCACCATGCCATACCATGAGCCTCACCTTGACCAGCGGAGAGAAAAAACTAACCCCTCCTAGAGCAAGACTGCAGTCTTGTTATTTTAAGCTTTTTAGTAGTTATTTCTGTACTGGTGTCATAGTGTTTCATTAAAACTATGAAGGATATTTGTCATTATTCTTCTATGGAGCACAACTGCCATTCTACCAGCTCCATATGAGCACTGATTCATACTACAGTAAACAGTAACAGGAAGTGCCAAGCAAGATCGTAAGAGATGGAAAAGAGCCACCATGGTACAACAGGCGAGTAAGAAAACTGCTGCGGAAGCAAAGGGAATTTCACAGCAAACATAAACATAGCCAAAGCCTTGCAGACAAACAAAAATTATGCAAAGCGGAATATAGTGTGAGGAGTGCTATGCGAGAGGCGTTCAATGAATTCAAAAGTAAAGTTCTGTGTACTGACTTGGCAGAAAATCCTAAGAAATTTTGGTCTTATGTCAAAGCAGTGGGTGGATCAAAACAAAATGTCCAGACACACTGTGACCAAAATGGTACTGAAACAGAGGATGACATACTAAACGCTGAAATACTAAATGTCTTTTTCCAAAGCTGTTTCACAGAGGAAGACTGCACTGTAGTTCCTTCTCTAGATTGTCGCACAGATGACAAAATGGTAGATATTAAAATAGACGACAGAGGGATAGAGAAACATTTACAATCACTCAAAAGAGGAAAGGCCGCTTGACCTGATGGGATACCAATTCGATTTTACACAGAGTACGCGAAGGAACTTGCCCCCGTTCTTGCAGCGGTGTACTATAGGTCTCTAGAAGAGCGTAGCATTCCAAAGGATTGGAAAAGGGCACAGGTCATCCCCGTTTTCAAGAAGGGACATCGAACAGATGTGCAGAACTATAGACCTATATCTCTAATGTCGATCAGTTGTAGAATTTTGGAACACGTATTATGTTAGAATATAATGACTTTTCTGGAGACTAAAAATCTACTCTGTAGGAATAAGCATGGGTTTTGAAAAAGACGATCATGTGAAACCCAGCTTGTGCTATTCGTGCACGAGACTCAGAGGGCCATAGACACGGGTTCCCAGGTTGATGCCGTGTTTGTTGACTTGTGCAAGGCATTCCATACAGTTCCCCACAGTCGTTTAATGAACACAGTAAGAGGATATGGACTATCAGACCAATTGTGTGATTGGATTGAAGAGTTCCTAGATTACAGAACACAGCATGTCATTCTCAATGGAGAGAAGTCTTCCGAAGTAAGAGTGATTTCAGGTGTCCCACAGGGGAGTGTCGTAGGATCGTTGCTATTCACAATATACATAAATGACCTTGTGGATGACATCGGAAGTTCACTGAGGCTTTTTGTGGATGATGCTGTGGTATATCAAGAGGTTGTAACAATGGAAAATTGTACTGAAATGCAGGAGGATCTGCAGTGAATTTATGCATGGTGCAGGGAATGGCAACTGAATCTCATTGTAGGCAAGTGTAATGTGCTACAAATACATAGAAAGAAAGATCCCTTATCATTTAGCTACAATAGAGCAGGTCAGCAACTGGAAGCAGTTAATTCCATAAATTACCTGGGAGTGCGCATTAGGAGTGATTTTAAATGAAATGATCATATAAAGTTGATCGTTGGTAAAGCAGATGCCAGTCTGAGATTCATTGGAAGAATCCTAAGGAAATGCAATCTGAAAGCAAAAGAAGTAGGATGCAGTACCCTTGTTTGCCCACTGCTTGAATACTGCTCAGCAAAGTGGGATCCGTACCAGATAGGGTTGATAGAAGAGATAGAGAAGATCCAACAGAGAGCACCGCGCTTCGTTACAGGATCATTTAGTAATCGCAAAAGCGTTACGGAGATGATAGGTAAACTCCAGTGGAAGACTCTGCAGGAGGGACGCTCAGTAGCTTGGTATGGGCTTTTGTTGAAGTTTCGAGGACATACCTTCACCAAGGAGACAAGCAATATATTGCTCCCTCTTATGTATATCTTGCAAAGAAACCATGAGGATAAAATCAGAGAAATTAGAGCCTACACAAAGGTATACTGACAATCCTTCTTTCCACGAACAATGGACTGGAATAGAAGGGAGAACCAATAGAGGTACTCAAGGTACCCTCCACCACACACTGTCAGGTGGCTTGCTGAGTATGGATGTAGATGTAGATGTAGAAGATCCCAGCTTCGAATCCTGGTCTGGCACACATTTTCACTCATTGCCACTGAGTCTGCAAAAAGACCCATTGCATTTTACATCAATAATTCCATCTCTTTCCTTTCCTTTATCCCACCTCCACCCTCAGTTTATATAAAATGTATCACAGCTGGAGATTCCTCGTGGCATATAAACACAATGCATTCATATAATATGAGTAAAACATTATTGAACTTAGTATTTGTGATTCATATTCTGTTAGTAGATAGCAAAGTTAACAGTCTGACAGTGCATTTAATTAACTGGTGACGTTATAGTCATGGAAAATGGTAAGATAAATAGTGCATCTACTCCATTTCATGAAACTTACACTAAAGGTGTACTTTGTTTAGACTATTTCAGGTTTTGTACTGTCATAATTTCAAGTTAAATGTTGTTTATGGTAAACACCAAAGTTTCAAGATTCTTATGTCATTTTCTCCTAGCCGTTAGAAAGCTGAACATGTTTAGAAGAGTTTTGGTGTATACACACAAGGCATATTACTCCAGTTAATATTTGCTTATAATGTAATAATTATCAAACATTGTTAGTATGCACAGTTTACAGGTACCTTTTTGTAATGACTATATTTGTAATTTTTAGTAAGAGGCAATGTGCTGAGAGTAAAATATGTGCTACCCTAAGTTGTTTGCTCTGGTAAAATGCAGACAGATAAGTTTTCCCTGCATCAAGTCTAAGTGACCAATGAAAAGTGGTGAAGGAGAATCACATGTTGATTGTGAGACATGGCTGGAGCAATGGCACTGTATTGGAATAAAATTATTTGTAGCTCACTTCACTTTTTTCGCTCAAAAACTAGGATGCCCTCTTTCCTGGAAAACATCTGAGGTACCACTCAACACTGGTACATCCAATACACCTGAAGTGAATGCTGAAATGTTTGTTCAACAAGGGTACATCTGATGTCTTCCCATTCCTTGTCTTGCTGAGCTAGTTATGCATTGATAATGGCCTCAGTGCCAACAGGACATTTAACTCTAACCCTTCATTCTTTGAATATGTTATATATTTTTAAATATTTTTGAATAACTTGGATTCTTTGTTGTGCTGCCTGTCAAGCAAAGGAAAACAAATTATTTGTTTGTGTGGATTTCAACGTAGATTTAATGAAAGTGTCAGATAGAAAGCTTGACCTTGAAGTATTATTTGGATCTTTCAATTTGACATCAGTTATTGATTTTCCTACTTGGGTGGTACAAGAAAGCAGCCAATGACGAATACACGCTTCCGATGTGCATTCACCGTGATGTCGCCAAACACGGGTGCGACCATCATGATGCTGTAAACAGAACCTGGATTCATCCGAAAAAATGACGTTTTGCCATTCGTGAACCCAGATTCGTTATTGAGTACACCATCGCAGGCGCTCCTGTCTGTGATGCAGCGTCAAGGGTAACCTCAGCCATGGTCTCCGAGCTGATAGTTCATGCTGCTGCAAACGTCGTCGAACCGTTCGTGCAGATGGTTATAGTCTTGCAAACGTCCCCATCTGTTGACTCAGGGATCGAGAAGTGGCTGCACGATCCGTTACAGCCATGCGGATAAGATGCCTGTCATCTCGACTGCTAGTGATACGAGGCCATTGGGATCCAGTACAGCGTTCCGTATTACCCTCCTGAACCCACCGATTCCATATTCTGCTAACAGTCATTGGATCTCGACCAACGCGAGCAGCAATGTCACGATACGATAAACCGCAATCGCGATAGGCTACAATCCGACCTTTATCAAAGTCGGAAACGTGATGGTAAGAATTTCTCCTCCTTACACGAGGCATCACAACAACGTTTCCCCAGGCAACGCCGGCCAACTGCTGTTTGTGTATGAGAAATCGGTTGGAAACTTTCCTCATGTCAGCACGTTGTACGTGTCGCCACCGGCGCCAATCTTATGTGAATGCTCCGAAAAGCTGATCATTTGCATATCACAGCATCTTCTTCCTGTCGGTTAAATTTCGCGTCTGTGGCACGTCATCTTCGTGGTGCACCAATTTTAATGGCCAGTAGTGTATTTCACATGAACTATCTACTTCAATTTCGCTACAAGGCAAACTATCTCTGACAGCAATAAATACTCCACCACCAACTGTATTTAAACTATCCTTTCTGAACACTGATAGATCGTTTGAAAAAATTTCGGCTGAACTTATTTCCGGCTTTAGCCAGCTCTCTGTACCTACAATTATTTGAGCTTCAGTGCTTTCTATTAGGGTTTGGAGCTCTGTTTTTTTCTCAGCACAGCTAAGACAATTTACAACTACAATGCCAATCGTGTTTACAACTACCTTACTGTGTTTTACGTGCCCACTTTCTGACGGTCGCCCCTTCTGTGGTTCTCTGAGATCCTCTAACCTGAAAAACCGCCTAGTCCCTTCCACACAGCCCCCGCTACCCATGTAGCCGCCTCCTGTGTGTAGTGGACTCCTGACCTATTAAGCGGAACCCGGAAACCCACCACCTGATGGCGCAAGTCAAGAAATCTGCAGCCTACACAGTCACAGAACCACCTGAGCCTCTGATTCAGACCCTCCACTCGGCTCTGCACCAAAAGACCACAGTCAGTTCTATCGACGATGCTGCAGAGGGTGAGCTCCGCCTTAAGCTCGGAAGCAAGACTGGCAGTCTTTACCATTTCTGCTAGCCGCCCGACACCAGAGAGAATCTGCTCCAATCCAAAGCTTCACACGTCATTGGTACCGACACGGGCCACCACCTGCAGTTGGCTGCACCCTGTACTCTTCATGGCGTCCGGAAGCACCCATTCCACATCCGGAATGACTCCCCTCGGAATGCACATAGAGTGCACACTGGCTGCCTTCCCCTCCTTGGCAGCCATGTTCCTAAGGGGCCCAATTACAAGCCTAATGTTGGAACTCTCAGCTACCAGCAAACCCACCCTCTGTGAATGCCCAGACCTTGTGGGCCGAGAAGCTTCCTCTGGTACGGGGTGGACGACTGCATCCGGCTCAGGTACATCGTCAGCCACAGATAACGCCCGAAACCTGTTCGTCAAACGAATCGGGGAGGCCCTACGATCGGCCACACAGTAAGTTTTTTGCTGCGTGCCAGACATTCGAATGATCTCCCACTCGACCACGGGTGAGGGGTCAACCTCAGTGCAGGCAGTACCCAGGAAGATCACAGCAGTGGACCGATTGGAGGACACGTGGGACGTGCTCGACGTCCCTCGCATCCCCGCATCCGATCCCCCACAGTGACGCCCCTTGGCAGTAGCCTCAAGCTGTGTGACGGAAGCCAACGCAGCCTGAGGCTGTGAGCCAAGGGTCGCCAGCTCAGCTCGCATCTGCACACAACAATCACAGTTCCTATCCATTACTGCACTCCTCCTGTTCGCAGTTCGTAAAAATATGTAACAAGCGAACGGTGTACTCGCCTTAGTAGTAGCAGGAACTAGTGGTGTGCTCTCGCTGACGGTCAAACTGACACTGAGTTGTCCTAACTAAACAAACAAAAGCCTGTACGATACGAGAGTCGATACAACGGTCGATAGCTATGGCGGTACTGTACACTACACTATTATTGAAATAAAAGTTTGTTCCTATCAAGCACTCGAACATGCAATAAATTACAAAAATAAACTAGTAACTACACAGATAACTGAAAATAAGTCCCTCCCATTTGAAGCTCGTAAAAATATGTAAAAAGCGAACTGTGTACTCATCTCAGTAGTAGCAGGAACTAGCAATGTGCTCTCACTGATGGTCTAACTTGCACACAGATCTTCAAAAGTTTGGATACTCATCCTAAAACAGGTGAAAAATTTATAACCATCATACCTCCCCATCGCACAGCCCCCCCCCTTCAGATTTAGTGGTAATATGGCCCACTGGATAGCTCATCAAAAAGTGAACTAAAATGAAGCGTGAAAACGGGAAGATGTACTGAACTGTGAGAAAGAAGCGAAATAGAAACATTGAACGGTCCAAGAACTAAAACTGCTCACTGGATAGCCCGTCAAAAAGTGAACACAAATGAAACATGAAAACGGAAACAAGGTGTACTGAACTGTGAAAAAAAGCAAAATAGAAATAGTGAACAACCCAAGAAATAGAATTGCAATAAAAAACAGCTTAAAAAAGCAACGGCATCATCTGTGAATGGTTATTGTTGTTGGACTGCCAACCGGGCGGCCTGTGTTCAAAACTCACAGATGAAGGGCAACAGGTGGAAACCATATTTCTAGATTTCCGAAAAGCGTTTAGCACCGTGCCCTACTGTAGACTGTTAACAAAGGTATGAGTATAGTAAATAGATTACCAGGTTCGTGAGTGGCTAGAAGACTACTTAAGCAATAGAACCGAGTACATTGTCCCAGATGGCGAGTGTTCATCAGAAATAAGGGTATCTTCAGGACCGCTCCAGGGAAATGTGATAGGACCAGTATTATTTTCTATATACGTAAATGATTTGACAGATAGTGTGAGCAGCAGCCTGCGGTTGTTTACTGATGGTTCTGTGGTGTAGAGGAAGGCGTCATTGTTGAGTGGCTGCAGAGGGATGAAGTTGACTTAAACAAATTTCTAGTTGGTGTGATGAAATGAAATGAAACGAGCATGTAAGGATTGTAGTAGAGAAGGTGAATATTCGACTTTGGTTTACTGGGAGAATTTTGTGAAAATTTTGTTCACCTGTAAATGAGACAGTATATAGGACAATAGTGTGACCCATTGTTGACTATTGTTTGACTGTTTGGGATTCCCACCAGGTCAGATTGAAGGAAGACATCAAAGCACTTCAGAGGTGGGATGGTAGATTTGTTATGGGGAGGTTTGAGTGATGTGGAAGTAATATGGGGATGCTTCAGGAACTCAAATGGAAATCCCTGCAGGGGAGGCAACATTCTTTTTGATGAGCACTATTGAGAAAATTTAGAAGACCAGCATTTGAAGTAGACTGCAGAACGATTCTGCGGTGCCAACGTACGTTTCACGTAATGACTATAAAGATAAGAGAAGTTAGGGCACGTACAAAGGTATATAGAGAGTCATTTTTCCCTCGCTCTGTTCATGAATGGAACAGCAAAGGAAATGACTAGTAGTGGTACAAAATATCTTCTGCCACACACCATACAGCGGTGTGTACATTATGAATGTAGATGTACAACTGTTAGGGATTCTATTTTTGTAAATTTTTGGCTGTGATCCTGCAGGGGGTGCTTTGAGGAACGTTGTTATAATGTCTCTTATATTTCTGATGTTAAATAGAATGTTAATGTTAAATGAAAAACAGTTTATTTGCTTTGGCTGTTGGTCCTTAGGAATTTCTATGATATCTGACTGTTGGTCATTAATAATTTCTGCAATGTCATTCACTTGGAGGGTCATTGTTTTCTTTATGTATGATGATTTATTAATTGTTACTAATGTTACCCCTGAACAGCTCGAATCTGCAGGTTTGACAAAAACTCCACAAAATTATAGACAAAAACATCATTAAACAATTCCGTACATACAAGATGAGAGAAAAATCCATCACACATAGGATAAAGAGTAACCTAAATATTAATACTGCAGTAATTGTAAAACAGCACTAATATTATAGAACTCAGGTATATGATAACAGAGCACCTTAAATGAAAGGAATTAACATATCTTTCACAAAATTATTAGATAGCAGCAACAGGAGACATCCACTACACCTTCCTAATGCGTACAAAATTGAGAGTTTGGACTAAAAGTCTCCTCCATTTAGATGGGTAGTAGTGCTCCACTAAACAATGGACTGATGTCAAATGCAAAAGAGCTGCCAAATGTGCCTAAATCTTGATGGCTTAATGTGGAGTAGTGTTATAAGAACATTGGGAAACAATTCACCAGAATTGTTAGTTTCCGACTTTGATAAAGGTCGGATTGTAGCCTATCGCGATTGCGGTTTATCGTATCGTGACATTGCTGCTCGCGTTGGTCGAGATCCAATGACTGTTAGCAGAATATAGAATCGGTGGGTTCAGGAGGGTAATACGGAACGCTGTACTGGATCCCAATGGCCTCGTATCACTAGCAGTCGAGATGACAGGCATCTTATCCGCATGGCTGTAACGGATCGTGCAGCCACTTCTCGATCCCTGAGTCAACAGATGGGGACGTTTGCAAGACTATAACCATCTGCACGAACGGTTCGACGACGTTTGCAGCAGCATGAACTATCAGCTCGGAGACCATGGCTGAGGTTACCCTTGACGCTGCATCACAGTCAGGAGCGCCTGCGATGGTGTACTCAATAACGAATCTGGGTTCACGAATGGCAAAACGTCATTTTTTCGGATGAATCCAGGTTCTGTTTACAGCATCATGATGGTCACACCCGTGTTTGGCGACATCACGGTGAATGCACATCGGAAGCGTGTATTCGTCATTGGCTGCTTTCTTGTACCACCCAAGTAGGAAAATCAATAACTGATGTCAAATTGAAAGATCCAAATAATACTTCAAGGTCAAGCTTTCTATCTGACACTTTCATTAAATCTACGTTGAAATCCACACAAACAAATAATTTGTTTTCCTTTGCTTGACAGGCAGCACAACAAAGAATCCAAGTTATTCAAAAATATTTAAAAGTTGCCCAATGGGGACCTATTCACGGCTAGAATAATAAAATGCCTTTATTTAGTTTTCGCTGACATGCACATGCTTCTATGTGTTGCTCTACGCAAACTATTTTAGTTTCTAAATTTTTCACGCTATGACTGATTTTAACATATATGGCAACTCCTCCTCTTTCCATGTGTCTCTACTTACATGTGCTGAAAGCTTATATCCACCTACATTTACCATTTCCGTACCTGTGACTATATGATGTTCAGACAGGCATAATACATCTACCCAACCCTCAGTTTCTAAATGTTCTATACAAACAAGAAGATCATCTACTTTGCTCTTTAATCCCCTGATATTCTGAAGCAATATATTAACATTTTTTTTACTGTGCTTTTATGTGAGTCTTGTGACACACTGACATCATTTTTCACTGTACTGTTATGTTTTTACATCTCTAGTACCTGCCTGTCTGAACTTTTCATTAAGCTTAATTTCAATCAAAGTAGGATGACTGGATCCTGATCGTAGCCTAAAAAAGTACTCCCATGAGTTTAAGTGCCCCCTCCTTAAAGATTTTGCTATCATCCCAGCCAGTTTACCCTTCCCTTTCCTATTAAGATGCACGCCATGTCTCGTGAAGTCCCACCTGCGAATACCATCAACAGGAACCAAACCTATGCTTGAAAAAGTAGCCAACCGAAGCAGCTGATCTAGCTCCATATTGACCCTTCTGACAGAGCTGTTCAATTGGGGCCAGTCACACTTCATGAAAGCATGAACCAAGCCACCATTTGTATGGTTCGTTGCAGATGCTATTACCGAAAAATCTGAAAATGGCAAAAGTGACACCACTGTACAAGAAAGGGGACAAACATGAAGCTGCAAACTATAGACCTGTATCAGTATTGTCAGGCTTTGGCAAAATTCTTGAAAAACTATTTCTTAGAAGGCTGACAGCCATTCTAAATAAAGAAAACATAATAAGTGATACACAACACGGATTCACAACTGGCATATCAACACCTTAAATGAAATTCTAACTGCTGTAGATAATAATCAACATATGTCTGGCATATTTCTTGCAGTTAGTAAAGCCTTTGATGTAATTGATCATAATACTCTGTTGCAGAAGCTAGGTAATTATGGAATATGAGGCTTCCAGTCTGTACCAGAAAAGTATAGTGTAACTGCGCAAATATTCTTAATCAATCTATCATTTTATTTGATTATATTACACTCCTGGAAACTGAAATAAGAACACCGTGAATTCATTGTCCCAGGAAGGGGAAACTTTATTGACACATTCCTGGGGTCAGATACATCACATGATCACACTGACAGAACCACAGGCATATAGACACAGGCACCAGAGCATACACAATGTCGGCACTAGTACAGTGTATATCCACCTTTCGCAGCAATGCAGGCTGCTATTCTCCCATGGAGACGATCGTAGAGATGCTGGATGTAGTCCTGTGGAACGGCTTGCTATGCCATTTCCACCTGGCGCCTCAGTTGGACCAGCGTTCGTGCTGGACGTGCACACCGCGTGAGACGACGCTTCATCCAGTCCCAAACATGCTCAATGGGGGACAGATCCGGAGATCTTGCTGGCCAGGGTAGTTGACTTACACCTTCTAGAGCACGTTGGGTGGCACGGGATACATGCGGACGTGCATTGTCCTGTTGGAACAGCAAGTTCCCTTGCCGGTCTAGGAATGGTAGGACGATGGGTTCGATGACGGTTTGGATGTACCGTGCACTATTCAGTGTCCCCTCGATGATCACCAGAGGTGTACGGCCAGTGTAGGAGATCGCTCCCCACACCATGATGCCGGGTGTTGGCCCTGTGTGCCTCGGTCGTATGCAGTCCTGATTGTGGCGCTCACCTGCACGGCGCCAAACACGCAAATGACCATTATTGGCACCAAGGCAGAAGCGACTCTCATCGCTGAAGACGACACGTCTCCATTCGTCCCTCCATTCACGCCTGTCGCGACACCACTGGAGGCGGGCTGCACGATGTTGGGGCGTGAGCCGAAGACGGCCTAACGGTGTGCAGGACCGTAGCCCAGCTTCATGGAGACGGTTGCGAATGGTCCTCGCCTATACCCCAGGAGCAACAGTGTCCCTAATTTGCTGGGAAGTGGCGGTGCGGTCCCCTACGGCACTGCGTAGGATCCTACGGTGTTGGCGTGCATTCGTGCGTCGCTGCGGTCCGGTCCCAGGTCGACGGGCACGTGCAACTTCCGCCGACCACTGACGACAACATCGATGTACTGTGGAGACCTCACGCCCCACGTGTTGAGCAATTCGGCGGTACGTCCACCCGGCCTCCCGCATGCCCACTATACGCCCTCGCTCAAAGTCCGTCAACTGCACATACGGTTCACGTCCACACTGTCGCGGCATGCTACCAGTGTTAAAGACTGCGATGGAGCTCCATATGCCACGGCAAACTGGCTGACACTGACGGCGGCGGTGCACAAATGCTGCGCAGCTAGCGCCATTCGACGGCCAACACCGCGGTTCCTGGTGTGTCCGCTGTGCCGTGCGTGTGATCATTGCTTGTACAGCCCTCTCGCAGTGTCCGGAGCAAGTATGGTGGGTCTGACACACCGGTGTCGATGTGTTCTTTTTTCCATTTCCAGGAGTGTATTTTTGTCATCAATGTTCAACATGTATTGAATAATTTTTAGTTATTTATCTTTTCAAAATAAAAATGTGTATGATGTTGTATATACTGTACCAACCTCACTTCTCCTACATCGTTTGTGCAAAATATGTGCCTAAACACGACTTGCAGGGTCAATAAATAAATATAAATACAAATACAGATGTGTGCCGATCTAGCTTCTGCTTGAAGGCACCAACGCAAATTCAGTTGGGTCACGTTTGCTTCCTTTCGCTTTTTGTTTCTAAAATGTTTCAACGTCCACCCTGATAAAAACAGATAACAACAAGTATCATTCCACACGAATGAATACAAAAGCATTGGAGACTACAACAACAAATATCAGAAGCCCCGTAGCCCCTATTCCATTGGTCGGTTTGGATTGCCGTCTTCGGCAGTCTGGTTAGAAGAGCTTCCCGGACGGGGAGATGCGCTGGCCTCTTCGGATGAAACACGAGGGGTTGGTGTGCCGGCCAGCCTTCATGTGGGTTTTAGGGGGTTTTCCACACACCACTAGGAAAATACCTGCCCAGTTCCAACGTTCTGCCTCAGATACACACTACGCAAACAATGAAAATTCTCTCGCACTTACTCACAAAATTTATTCTATTCGCAGACAGAATGGGTACGCTGTTTCTGTTCTGGGGGGAGGGGGGCGGGGAGGTTGAATAGGATCTGATCTCCTTAAACACTCCAACAACCAAACAACAATTTTGGTTCATATTTCTGATTTGACTCCTGTAACCCAATGCTACAGCTTTCGTGACAAGAAATATCTTTTGAGGTGTTAAAGCAATTTGTAGCTATGCATGCATTCCTGTTATCCTTCAAGGATATTCTTTCACCATGTAGAAAGCTCTCTGTTGTCTTTTCTATCCACTTGCTACTGCTTTCCAGCATGCATGCATTTCCATGCTAGAAACATACACACAGTTTTATACCATCTCAGTCTCAGCTATCCTCCTACAAGGTGCACGTGCGAAACAGCCGCAGAAATAATCGCGAACATCTATCGTCTTTTTTTTTTTTTATCGGAAGCTATCTTATAGAGTGTGTCGCAGGTTACTCCGTGTACCGCTACCATTTCCTCCCTTTTCCGTTTCGGTCGCTAATGGCGAGTAGGAAAAATGCCTGTTGATAGTTTACGCATGAGCTCAAATCTCGATAATTTTGGAGTTACGGTCTTTCACGAAATATATGTAGGAGGAAGCAATATGCTGGTTGACTCTTCCAGGAACGTAACAATAAATACATCGCCATGTACATTGTACAACGTCTGTCTTGTAGTGTCTACCAGAGGAGCAGAATGATTATATCCTTGACGCTTCCGGTCTTACTAAACCTGACCGTGACGAAAAGTGCACCTCATCTCCAGATCTTCCCACATATGCCCTTCATACCCTGATAGCTGCTTTCTGCGCGTAATGCACGCCTGGCCTATTAAGGAGGGTCCTGTTCTCCACCGAACAGCGGTGGTCGATAACTCAGCAACCAGTACCGTCACATCGTCTGAGCCTCTGGTTTAATCTTTGCACCTGGCGCCAAACGACGGGAGAAAATGCTACAACAGCTTTCACTCATTGTCAGAGGCTAGCAGTCTTCACCAATTCGGCATCCATTTGTAGGTGCTGCAAATGTCCTCACAAAATAGGCTAAGTCGGATTTTGGAAATAATATTTTAATCTCTTTTCTGAGCCACTGAGAATAAAGGTCATTTTCCCCTTCTACTGTTGTAAGTACGGACCTCACTGTTCTTCTTAAATTGCGATGGGTTCTTTACGACGAATTTCATTAGTGGTTCAAATGGTTCAAATGGCTCTGAGCACTATGGGACTGAACTTCTGAGGTCATCAGTCCCCATCAGTCCACCCCGGCCAGAAGAGAAAGATAATACACATATCAAATTCAAATTTTAATACAGGTAAAATATTAACACTAGATAATATTTTTAATGTATTTAGGAATACGGTTACCATGCACACACGCTACTTTGTGGAGGGGGAAGGGAAGTGATCTAAAATTTTTGCTGTTCCACGATCCGAATGGACCTAAAGCCGTCACTGGTCGCAACTCAAGGAACAAGGTGCTTACGGGTTGGTGGGTTATCACTGTGCCACATTTGCAAAAATTGGCTCTGTGCACTATGGGACTTAACATCTATGGTCATCAGTCCCCTCCACATTTACACTATGTGATCAAAAGTATCCGGACACTCCCAAAAGCATACGTTTTTCACATTAGGTGTTTTATGCTGCCACCTGCTGCCAGGTACTCCGTATTAGCTACCTCAGTAGTCATTAGACATCGTGAGAGAATAGAATGGGGCACTCCGTGGAACTCACTGACTTCGAATGTGGTCAGGTGATTGGGTGTTACTTGTGTCATACGTCTGTAGACGAGATTTCCACATTCCTAAACATCCCTGTGTCCACTGTTTCCTGTGTCATAGTGAAAGGACTCATACAGCATAAAAGCGTACAGGCCGACCTCGTCTGTTGACTCACAAGAGATCGCCGACAGTAGAAAAGGGTCGTAATGTGTAATTGGCAGACATCTATCCAGACCACGACACAGGAATTCCAAACTGCATAAGGGTTCACTGGAAGTACTATAACAGTTAGATAGGAAGTGAGAAAACTTGGATTTCACTGTCGAGCGGCTGCTCATAATCTACACATCATCCTGGCAAATGCCAAAAGATGCCTCACTTGGTGTAAGGAGTGTAAACACTGGAGAATTGAACAGTGGAAAAACGTTGTGCGGAGTGACGAATCTCGGTACACAGTGTGACGATCCGATGGCCGGGTATGGGTATGGCGAATGCCCGGTGTACGTCACCTGCCAGTGTGTGTATTGTCAGCGGTAAGATTCGGAGGCGGTGGTGTTATGGTGTGGTCGTGTTTTTCATGGAGGGCGCTTGCACCCCTTCTTGTTTTGCGTGGCACTATCACAGCACAGGCCTATATTGATGTTTAAGCACCTTGTTGCTTCACACTGTTGAAGAGCAATTATGGGGTGGCAATTGCATCTTTCAACACGATCGAGTACCTGTTCATAATGCATGGCCTGTGGCGGAGTGGGTACACGACAATAACATCCCTGTAATGGCCTCCACAGAGTCCTGACCTGCATCCTATAGCACACCTTTGAGATGTTTTGGAAAGCCGACTTCGTGCCAGGCACCAACCGACGTTGATACCTCTCCTCAGTGCAGCACTCCGTGAAGAATGGGCTGCCAATTCCCCAAGAAACCTTCCAGCATCTGCTTGAACATATGCCTGCGAGAGTAGAAGCTGTCATCAAGGCTAAGGGTGGGCCGATACCATATTGAAATCCAGCATTACCGACGGAGGGCGTCACGAACTTGAATGTCATTTCCAGCCAGGTGTCCGGATACTTTTGATCACATAGTGTAGTGTGAGAACCTAGGGTAAGCAACGGCACAATTCAAAACCTTTCCAACATAATTAATCTCTATACTCGACACTTTACTAGATTTCATCCGATCACTTAATTACACAGATAGTAGGAATGCACCTGTGGCTGACATTGACAATGCATTTGCTCTGTTGGAAAGAACTGTAACAGGATTGCTGCAGTTTCCACATAAACCAAGAGGTATGAAGCTCAATATGTTACCCTTTTTGGTAAGTAGTGTTTTCGCCAGCAGCTATATAACCACTCCGCTTGCAGACAGATGAAGAATCACGTTTTTCACTGAGAAAGAGGCGCGGCGTTGCACACCTTACAAGTGAACTGAAAGTTTTCTGCGTCGTTGAGACTGAAAAAACCTTCACAGCATTCATCATGTAATGATCGCCCCTATTTTCGGCATTTTACCCTTTAGCGATCATTTGCTTCGAAACCACAGTAAAGACATCTGCAGCTCACGTTTACAGACATATTTAAGAGGTTGAGTTGCCATAAATTTCTTGCATCAGATGGATTTACGCCTTGGGTGAGTTAGTTTCCCACAGCCACGTTATTCAAATAAATAATGACAAATAGTCCACAGTTCCAACTATCTTTTTGCCTTGAATGTTGCACCTCAACCAACTGAAAAGTCCCTGCAGGTCACGTTATCGAATATAGGCAAGTAATTCCACGGCCCAGAAAAGTTTTTAAACGTCGACAGGCAATCCCCACCTTGCCCATTTAGCTGTCGCAAGGAATCTAAATACATTGTTTCTTTTAGCTTCATGTTGACTGCAACCAGGCACCAGTGATTGCCATTTACATAGATTGGAATGAAAATCCTTTCGAAATCGTTGATATTCTTCTGATATATGGAATTATTTCTACATTTTTTTCCTTTCCACATGCTGCCGGCTGTCTGAGAGCCAATGTGGAAAGTTTTCTCATGACGCCGAACAACAATTCCTGCAAAATAATGTATAACAACATTTATCAGCCAGTTTATATCGAAGAGAGATTTATAATCCTCACTTCGCAACAATTGTTCTTTTTGTGGTTCAACCGTTTTGCCGAAAACAGCAACGACAAAATCCACGTCGCATATTTTTTCATAGTGGACCGATTAGTTGAGCAAGCCGTCCTTTAAACATACTATTACACAGTCAGGAACGTTATTACTTCCTGAGCAGTTAATTCCTTTGTAGCCATGCACAGAATACTAAACGACTGTGATATTAAAATTCTCTCTGAAATAAGAAATTTTTTTCTTCCTCTTTCTTCATGAGAATTCCTCTGTAGTTGAGCCGTCATTATTTTCAGATTGCTTTTGTCTGCTCTTCCCTTTTGACTCTCCTGAAACTTCTTCCACTGAATTGGAACCACTGAGTTTAAACTCTCTGAAAGCAGATCGTACCTGGGTCTTCATGATCTCTAAGAGCCGTCCGACTTCCTGTTTCCTGAAGTGAAGGAGTGATATCATTTTGATCTGTCCGAACCAGTTCTCCACTGCTGCATTGGTGCACATTTTCATGTCTTCTCCGTTGGGTAGGAGATCTATGCTAGTTCCAGACTACAACTGCGCAAATGGTATATATCTCCTTAAAATATGCGTAGCAGAATCTTCATCATGGAAAGGATTCTGGGCGATATCAATTTCCAGCAATATTTGTTCTCTAATTTCTTGTACATCTGTTTTGAAAAGCCAGTAAATCTATTCCGTTTCGTATAAAATTGAGGCTGGCATATGATCTTCAGATCGCTTACGGATGTATCCGTATATTACAACGAATGGTCATTCGTGTGAAACTGATTGAGCACATCCAACGATTCCTGCGCACGTGACATCATTGCGCTGTTTATCAAGATAGTGATGAAACGTTGAAAATAAAAGGCATGAATAAATAAAAATACATGGTTAGAGTCAAAGCATGACTCACAAACGTACGTATCTGCATCAAGATTTTCTTGAGAATATTCGCATATTTTATTCGATAATCGTGCAGTTGTTCAAGTTGATGATGTTGAATTTTGTTTCTTTCTTCTCTTGTTCAATATATAGAAAACAGTATGTCCCCTTAACCAATTGGCAGCATTTCTTTTAGCATTGGGGTACGATAAGCCCTCAGAATTGAGTAGATGACTCTGTGTGATGGCATCATGAGAGGTTCTGAGTGTGATTGCTAGCATATGTACCAGACGTGTTCTGTTTTGTCCCATGTAAATCTGTGCTCCTCTGTATCGGTTAGGTTGCTGGTAGCGCAGTTTGGTGTTTCTACCAGAATTAACTCAGAATTAGTTGGAATTTTCCTATTGACAGCACAGTACCATACGGCTCTCACATTAGTCGGTAATCGTGGATCCCAAATATTCTTCCATATCTTATCCCAGTTATACAGTCGAAATTTTTGCTGCATACTGTTTCTGGGTTTCCTGTCAATCATTGTCTTGCATACTTTTTTAACTTTGAACATGTCTTTGTGGGCAATTGTCCTGTTAATGTAGCTGTATTCAATGAGAAAATGTTTGAGGTGAGAGAGCTCATTTGGGATGTGGTGCAAGTCTACAGGTCGATCAAGACTGGGTGGGACTATTTCATTCAGAAGGTGACAAACTAGATTACTTGGCGATTCTTTCCACAGTCTATATGTCTTGCAGATATAGCGGGCTTATGCTTTACTGTAGATATCGATAAGATCGAGACCACCATCGAACATTCTTTTTCCGATTTCTCGTGGTAATGGCAGTATTTGAGAGACATAGTTCACTTTGGACGTGATATACGTATTTTCTGGCTGTACCTTCTGTATTTCGTCTAGATTCCGTAGACTATGTAGGTGGATGCACGCTCACATGTTCGTTAATATTGTTCTGTAGTTGATAGTAACTGTTCGTAGTATATTGCGCGTGTATATTGTGCCGAGGCTTTTCAATGTGTCAAGTCTTTTCATGTGTTCTTGAGCTCCGATTTCATCTCTACAGTCGATTGTCAAAATTTCGGACTTTGCCCTGTTTAGCTTAGCACCGGATGCAAGTTCATACTTCGTTATAATTTGAAGTTCAGTGTCTATTTCTTGTTTTCTTCTTAGCAGGAATCCTACATCATCAGCATATGATTTACACGTTACTTTTTCGCCGTTTATTTGTAATCCTTGCAGGACCTGCGTTAAATTCAACACGAGACGTTCGATTCCCATTGCAAATAATATCACGGACATTGGACAAACTTGTCTTACAGAGCTACTGACCTTTATTGATTTTAGATGTACCATTCGTTAGCAAGTTGATGATCGTGGCTGCAAATTGCTGAGGAAAATTTCTTGCCCGCATTATGCTGAATAGGTATGAATGGCTTACTCTGTCGAACGCTTATACGAAATCAAGTGGCACTATGGTGCATCTTATTCTGCTAATTTCAGCTATGGGTATTATATCTCTGTAGTCATTTAAGGTTCGATAAATCTGTCCATGTTTGCCAACACTTGTTTGGTGGGATCCTGTAACCGTGTTAATTAGAGAGTGCAGTATTTCCATGACGACTCGTGCGAAGATTTTGTAATGACTGTTCAATAAAGGGATAGGTCTAAGATGGCCAATGCCTTGCCTTCTGATTTTTTGTAGCCTAGGACCACGGTCCCCTCACAGAACTCTCTCGGGACGTATGCATTGGGATTCATGAGTCCATTGCATATGCACGTCATCTTCACTGCCGTTTTTTGTCTAAAAATTTGATACAGTTCAGTAGGTATGCCATCAGGTTGTGATATATATTCGGTGCCTACAGTGTCACATCTTTCAGTGTCACACAAATTTTTATTTTTAAAGGGGATCACTTAAGACTATTTCCATGGGTTTGCCCCATAAATTTCTCCCTCATATCACAAAATTGTCGTCTGATGTAGCACAAACTTAAAAAATAAATTCCTTTTAAAGCACATTTTCGTATATAATTTATATTCAAAACCTCACACCTGTGTCACAGAACAAATCCAAATCGAGAATACTTTACACAAGTTTAAGGGAAGAAATGCTTCCGATAATTATTACAGTATTTAAAGAACATCAAAATATGAACAGGCTGAAATGAACAAACAGTACGTGAGACTATGTTAATAAATTCAACTGTAAAAAGCTAAGGAGCATATTATTAGCAAAATGAGAAATACGCAAAAGTGAAATGCCAAAATGAGCACTTCTCAATTGGGAGTAAATCAAAACAATCACAATGACTGAAAGAGAGCACAATAACATGAGCCATAAACGAATAAGAGCTAACCAACTAAGCAATTAAGAGAATAAGCAAAAATGAGATGCCAACCAAATGAGCCTGGCCGAACTCCGTCGAATGCGCTCGTGGCGTCACCTCGTGGCCCTACGCAACACGCGCGCCTGCGATCGCAATGCACTCTTAGCGCTCGCGGCGGCGTCTAGCGGCCCGTACTCAAGTTATGCGATTGCTGTCGCAAGTCGACCCTTAATCTATGACGTTACAAGGTCCAGGTGATTTGCTCTTTGGACTTCTCAGTATGGCGTCTGCTACTTCGTCCTCTGTTATATCGGTGCTGGCTTCCTCCGGGCTGAGTCTACCTGTTATCCTTTAGATGATGTCCCTGTCATCTACATCTACATCTACATTTATACTCCGCAGGCCACCCAACGGTGTGTGGCGGAGGGCACTTACATGCCACTGTCATTACCTCCCTTTCCTGTTCCAGTCGCGTATGGTTCGCGGGAAGAACGACTACCGGAAAGCCTCCGTGCGCGCTCGAATCTCTTTAATTTTACATTCGTGATCTCCTCGGGAGGTATAAGTAGGGGGAAGCAATATATTCGATACCTCATCCAGAAACGTACCCTCTCGAAAACTGGACAGCAACCTACACCGCGATGCAGAGCGCCTCTCCTGCAGAGTCTGCCACCTGAGTTCGCTAAACGTCTCCGTAACGCTATCACGCTTACCGAATAATCTTGTGACAAAACGCGCCGCTCTTCTTTGGATCGTCTCTGTCTCCTCTGTCAACGCGACCTGGTACGGATCCCACACTGATGAGCAATATTCAAGTATAGATTGAACGAGTGTTTTGTAAGCCGCCTCCTTTGTTGATGGACTACATTTTCTAAGGACTCTCCCAATGAATCTCAACCTGGCACCCTCCTTACCAACAATTAATTTTATATGATCATTCCACTTCAAATCGTTCCGCACGCATACTCCCAGATATTTTACAGAAGTAACTGCTACCAGTGTTTGTTCCGCTACCATATCATCATACAATAAAGAATCCTTCTTTCTATGTATTCGCAATACATTACGTTTGTCTATGTTAAGGGTCAGTTGCCACTCCCTGCACCAAGTGCCTTCCTGCGTTTCGCTGCAATTTTCTAATGCTGCAACTTCTTTGTATACTACAGCATCATCTGCGAAAAGCCGCATGGAACTTCCGACACTATCTACTAGGTCATTTATATATATTGTGAAAAGCAGTGGTCCCATAACACTCCCCTGTGGCACGTCAGAGGTTACTTTAACGTCTGTAGACGTCTCTCCATTGAGAACAACATACTGTGTTCTGTTTGCTAAAAACTCTTCAATTCAGCCACACAGCTGGTCTGATATTCCGTAGGCTCTTACTTTGTTTATCAGGCGACAGTGCGGAACTGTATCGAACGCCTTCCGGAAGTCAAGGAAAATAGCATCTACCTGGGAGCCTGTATCTAATATTTTCTAGGTCTCATGAACAAATAAAACGAGTTGGGTCTCACACGATCGCTGTTTCCGGAATCCATGTTGATTCCTACAGAGTAGATTCTGGGTTTCCAAAAACGACATGATACTCGAGCAAAAAACATGTTCTAAAATTCTACAACAGATCGACGTCAGAGATATAGGTCTATAGTTTTGCGCATCTGCTCGACGACCCTTCTTGAAGACTGGGACTACCTGTGCTCTTTTCCAATCATTTGGAACTTTCTGTTCCTCTAGAGACTTGCGGTACACGGCTGTTAGACGGGGGGCAAGTTCCTTCGCGTACTCTGTGTAGAATGGAATTGGTATCCCGCCAGGCCCAGTGGACTTTCCTCTGTTGAGTGATTCCAGTTGCTTTTCTATTCCTTGGACACTTATTTCGATGTCAGCAATTTTTTCGTTTGTGCGAGGATTTAGAGAAGGAACTGCAGTGCGGTCTTCCTCTGTGAAATAGTTTTGGAAAAAGGTGTTTAGTATTTCAGCTTTACGCGTGGCATCCACTGTTTCAATGCTATCAGCATCCCGGAGTGTCTGGATATGCTGTTTCGAGCCACTTACTGATTTAACGTAGACCAGAACTTCCTAGGATTTTCTGTCAAGTCGGTGCATAGAATTTTACTTTCGAATTCACTGAACGCTTCACGCATAGCCCTCTTTATGCTACTTTGACATCGTTTAGCTTCTGTTTGTCTGAGGGGTTTTGGCTGCGTTTAAACTTGGAGTGAAGCTCTCTTTGCTTTCGCAGTAGTTTCCTAACTTTGTTGTTGAACCACGGTGGGTTTTTCTCGTCCCTCACAGTTTTACTTGGCACGTACCTATCTAAAACGCATTTTACGATTGCCTTGAACTTTTTCCATAAACACTCAACATTGTCAGTGCCAGAACAGAAATTTTCGTTTTGATCTGTCAGGTAGTCTGAAATCTGCCTTCTATTACTCTTGCTAAACATATAAACCTTCTTCCCTTTTTTAAAAAATATTCCTATTATCTTCCGTATTCAGAGATGCTGCAACGGCCTTATGATCACTGATTCCCTGTTCTGCACCTACAGAGTCGAAAAGTTCGGGTCTGTTTGTTATCAGTAGGTCCAAGATGTTATCTCCACGAGTCGGTTCTCTGTTTAATTGCTCGAGGTAATTTTCGGATAGTGCACTCAGTATAATGTCACTCAATGCTCTGTCCCTACCACCCGTCCTAAACATCTGAGTGTCCCAGTCTATATCTGGTAAACTGAAATCTCCACCTAAGACTATAACATGCCGAGAAAATTTATGTGAAATGTAGTCCAAATTTTCTCTCAGTTGTTCTGCCACTAATGCTGCTGAGTCGGGAGGTCGGTAAAAGGAGCCAACTATTAACCTAGCTCGATTGTTCAGTGTAACCTCCACCCATAATAATTCACAGGAACTATCCACTTCTACTTCACTACAGGATAAACTACTACTAACAGCGACAAACACGCCACCACCGGTTGCATGCAATGTATCCTTTCTAAACACCGTCTGTGCCTTTGTAAAAATTTCGGCAGAATTTATCTCTGGCTTCAGCCAGCTTTCTGTACCTATAACGATTTCAGCTTCGGTGCTTTCTATCAGCGCTTGAAGTTCCGGTACTTTACCAATGCAGCTTCGACAGTTTACAATTACAATACCGATTGCTGCTTGGTCCCTGCATGTCCTGACTTTGCCCCGCACCCTTTGAGGCTGTTGCCCGAGGCCATCTAACCTAAAAAAAAACCCAGTCCACGCCACACAACCCCTGCTACCCGGGTAGCCGCCTGCTGCGTGTAGTGGACTCCTGACCTATCCAGCGGAACCCGATACCCCACCACCCTATGGCGCAAGTCGAAGAATCTGCAGCCCACACGGTCGCAGAACCGTCTCAGCCTTTGATTCAGACCCTCCACTCGGCTCTGTACCAAAGGTCCGCAGACAGTCCTGTCGACGATGCTGCAGATGGTGAGCTCTGCTTTCATCCTGCTAGTGAGACTGGCAGTCTTCACCAAATCTGATAGCCGCCGAAAGCCAGAGAGGATTTCTTCCGATCCATAGCGACACACATCATGAGCGACCACCTACAGATGGGTGCACCCTGAACCCTTCATGGCATTTGGAAGGACCCTTTCCACATCTGGAATGATTCCCCCCGGTATGCACACGGGAGTGCACATTGGTTTTCTTCCCCTCCCTTGCAGCCATATCCCTAAGGGGGCCCATTACGCGCCTGACGTTGGAGCTGCCAACTACCAGTAAGCCCACCCTCTGCAACCGCACGGATCTTGCAGACTGAGGGGCAACCTGTGGAACAGGACAAGCAGCCATGTCCGGTCGAAGATCAGTATCAGCCGGAGACCAAGCCTGAAACCGGTTCGTCAGACAAACTGGAGAGGCCTTCCGTTAACCCCTCTGGAATGTCTTTCGCCTCCTGCCACACCTCGAGACGACCTCCCACTTTACCAAGGGTGAGGGGTCAGCCTCAGTGTGGGCAGTATCCTGTGCAGCCACAGCCGTAGTCCGACTGGGGGATGCGTGGGACGAGCTGGCCATCCCCGACAAACCCCTTCCGGACCCCCACAGTGATGCCCATTGGCAACAGCCTCAAGCTGTGTGACCGAAGTCGACACTGCCTCAAACTGGGAGCGAAGGGATGCCAACTCAGCCCGCATCCGAACACAGCAGTCGCAGTCCCTACCCATGCTAAATACTGTTGTGCAAAGAACGTCTGAATTAATCTACAGAGAGCACAAAAAATTCGACACAAAATTTAAACGGTTATTAAAATACAAGACTGCCTAGTAAATGCAGTAAAGCTGCTACTTGCGCACTGCTGACACACTGCTCGCCGGCAGAAGGCTAACTGTACTGTCCGTAACGTACAAAGACTGAAAGAAATAAACAAACGACAGGCGACTACGCGACTTTACACGTCACAGATATTAAAATGCAAATCTGCCCCTGCTAATTACGAAAGTACACAATGATTTGACGGATTTGACTAAACAGGTGCGCTAAGAACACTCAAACAAATTTTCAACTTGACTACAACACTTATATGAACGCTAAATAAGCCACTTGCTGCTGCTTGCGCACTGCTGACACACTGCTCGGCGGCAGAAGACTAACTGTTGGTTTGGTGGCTAACAGATCTGTGAAATGTTTGTGGATTTCGTCTTTTATCTCGCATTGTTTAGTCAGTGATTTTCATCTTGGTAATTATTTTCCTATTTCCCTTTTATTTTCTTGTATCACATGGTATGTGGAGGTCGCTTCATTGTGGACGGTGTTTTGCAGACGTGTCCTAATTCTGCAGCCTTCAAGTTGTTTTCTTTTTAAAGTTAATATTTTTGCTAGTGTTCTTTTAACCTGTGCATAATTTTCAATTATCGACGCATATTCTCGCAGTTAGGAAATAAAATCCTACAGTTTCCTTTTGCCAGGCATTCTTCTCGGGAGAGTAGTTTTTAATGGTTCTCGGTATTGCAGGTTTGACGCATTTTATCTACCAAATGAACGGTGAGTTATACTTCGGGAATCGTTTTTCACATTCATCCCATGTAGTGTGAAACGATGGGCAACAATAAGTTTCCACTGTCCCCTTGTTTTGTAGGTTCCCTGTTTCTCCAAGTTGATGGTACAAATGTACGCGGCACGATCGGAAAATACGGTTGGCCGTATTTCCGACTGTAGGACATGTGGCTTCAAATCAGCTGTTGTGTAGATCCGATCTAAACGGCTCGGAGAATGGCAAGTGACTGGTGTGAAACCTGGCATGTCCCCATGCTTATGTTCCTACGTGTCAACAAGTCCTAACTCATTGATAATGGTTTCAAGCTCCAGTGATTTATTAAAGTTTGGCGTTTGGTTTTTTGTATGACTAACACAGTTAAAATCCCGGCAAATATTATGTGATCATGACCAGTTCCGAAAAGTGGTACTATCTCTTCTTTAAAGAATACGGCTGAAGGTGCATAAACATATTTGATTCTGGTGTTATTGATTGTGTTAGCTATACCTCTATAGTTGGGCAATTTCTCAACATTACGGACTATGATACCTTCTTTAATTATTGCAACCGGGGTTAACGATAGCGTTGTAGCCCGTTATGTGCTCCAGTTCAATATCTGTCATTTCTTGCGATAATACGATATCGATGGCTGCTGCATATATAACGTCCTGGAGATTCCGCAAATTCAGTGTACTCCGTATCTTGTTGATATTTAATGTTGCAATCCTGTATGCTTGTAATGCTGTGATTATAGTTTGAATTTAAGTTAGTTATATGTCTGATTTCCTATTTTGTATCTCCCTGTCTATATGTATGCATTTTCTTTTCCAGTGTTCGCGTGTCCCTTTCATAGAAATCTGCTTCATCATCGGTTAGATTCTTCCTCGCTAATGTTAAGGTTCGGTGCATCAGTGGCTTCCGTAATGTCATGGTCGTGGTCCTCATCTTCCTTATCATGAGCCCAGTTTTGGGAATAAATGTCTTTCCGTTTTTCATTTATTCTCTGTGGTTCTTTTGTAGTTTGTTTTTCAGTTACTATTTTACTCTTTCCAGTCAGTTTTGCATGTGAGAGGGACACTAAGTTGCTATTTCCACTGTCTGACGGTTCTCCTGTTCGTGACTTCTTTGGCGTTCTTTGACTGCTGTCATGTGTTTCTGGTGGTATGTCTTTCATTCTTTGTCGCACCTGCTTGGCCTTGTCTCGTATGGCAGGTGCAGTTTCGTCCGCTCCCTGGTGATAATCCTGCGTTTTTATTGTCCTTTGTATGTTTGTCTATTTGTCTGCCATTTGTCTCTACACTTTCGATATCAGGCACAGAATGTTTTTCACTATGGCCATCTTCAGAGCGCCTGTTAGGGAGCTGTTCCGCGCAACTTCGGCGGCGTTGCAGTGTTCTTGTTGCGCTGGTTGTTCAGTTACGATGGCCTGTTGATTGGCTTCCGGTTCTTTCATTTCCATTCGGCTGTCAGCTATTTGGTTCTCGCAGGCAGGTCTCTTGATATCTGTGTTCGTGGCCGAGTTCGTGCGTACTGCCGCAACTCGCCTTGGCATGCATTGCGCGAACATGTCCGCAGAACCACAACTCTCGCACGTTCGTGGTTGCCCCTCATATACCATGATAGCTCTAAAGCCACAAACATTGACATAAGCTGGAATATGCTTTACTATATCGATTTTAATCTGTCGAAAACCATTGAGTAGCTGAAATTTATGAGCAGCGGACCACCGCTCGGCAACATTACTTGTTATTGTTCCATAAGGTATAAAAACTGAATTAATTTGCTCGGCGGTTATTTCAAATGGCAGTTCAAAAACGCGGATGGTTGCAATACCAAATCCAGCATGGGAAATTTTAACTTCACCTCCATTGCCGTCTGAATGCTTCAATTTGGAGGTACCTCCACATGATTCAACAATTTCATCGCATTTTGCAGCTTAAGAAACACAGTACTACTACAAATTGATGGGTGAATTCAAATGATATCATCATCTGTTAACTTAAACGTCTCCTCCATAAATCTCTCTATTTCAATCGAATTGGGTCTTGCAAAACTGTTGTCGAACATAAACTTCAACGTATCCTTTCTTACTAGTTCAGTCATTACCACTTTCAACAGATAGTCGATGACAAGTAAGTAGAGAAAAAGCTCTACGGCGTTAAACTCACTACAACAGCGCTTGACCAGGAGCAGCCGCGATGTAAACACAGCACATCCGCATAGCACGGCCGCCGAAGCCAGACTACCATCTGTGAGCTACCCAAGCACGACTCGTGACAGCTCTTCACAGCTTTAATTCCGCCTGTATCTCGTCTCCTGCCCTCCCGTCTAGCCACGCGGTCTAACGCGCTGCTTCCCGAACAGTAAGCCGTGCCAGTCCATGGCAAGAACCCGCCCGGCGGATTAGTGGTGAGGTCCGATGTGCCGGCCAGCCTGCGGATGGTTTTTAAGGCGGTTTTCCATCTACCTCGGTGAATGCGGGCTACTTCCCCCTATTCCGCCTCAGTTACACTATGTTGGCAATTGCTGCGCAAATACAGTCTCCACATACGCGTACACCATAATTACTCTACCACGCCAACATTGGGGCTACACTCGTCTGCTATGAGACGTTCTTGGGAGGGGGGGGGGGGGGGAGAGGGGGGGGTGCTGAGGGGGGAGGGGGCAATCCACTGGGGGCCGAACCGCACAATAACCCTGGGTTCAGTGTGGAGTGGCAGTGAGGTGGGTGTAGTGCTGTGGCCTGTTGTGGGGTTGTGAACCGCTGAGGGCTACGGCGGGACGAAGCCTCTCCATTGTTTCTAGGTCCCCGGTTCAATACACACGCAGTACAATACACACCTCGTTTCCTACCTTCCAAACTCCAAAGAAGCTCTCCTGCAGACCTAGCAGAACCAGCACTCCTAAAAGACAAGATATTGCGGAGACATAGCTTAGCCACAGCCGGGGGGATGGTTCAAATGGCTCTAAGCACTATGGGACTTAACATCTGAGGTCATCAGTCCCCTAGACTTAGAACTACTTAAACCTAACTAACCTAAGGACATCACACACATCCATGCCCGAGGTGGGTTTCGAAGCTGCGACTGTAGCAGCAGCGCGATTCCAGACTGAAGCTCCTAGTACCGCTCGGCCACAGCGGCCGGCTCTAGGGGATGTTTCCAGAATGTAATTTTCAGTCTGCAGTAGCGTGTGCACTGATATGAAACTTCCTGCCAGATTAAAGCTGTGTGCCATACCGAGACTTGAACTTCAGGTACTGGCGGAATTAAAGCTGTGAGGACGGGTCGTGAGTCATGCTTGAGTAGTTCAGATGGTAGAGCACTTGCTACCAAAAGGCAAAGGTCCAGAGTTCGAGTACTGGGGATTGGTGCGCTCTACTAGAATAGACCCCTCAACCTGAATGGGTGAACTGCCGAGGACATGGTAACGATAACAGTTCTATCCAAAATTCAAGAAATCGTTAAAAACAATCTGCACAATTTTGTGACTTAAAAGGTCTTCAGTATGAAAATAGGACACAAAATAAAAGAAGAAAAACTGTCTGTTTACATAGTCGAACTAGAACATTATCAAAGTCAAAATAGCCTACCTCTTTCCGGCGTAGCAGAAAACGAGGTGTAACACAAAGGCAAATTGCTCAAGCAGGCTGTCATTGAAAACTACGCTGACAGGAGCCATCGGGTGCGACGGAGAGTATTAAGTGTTACAAAACCTCCGTCAGTAATTACATCTACAGCTACATGACTGCTCTGCAGTTCACACTCAAAGTGCCTGATAGAGGGTTCTTCGACCCATCTTCAGATTATTTCTCTACCGTTCTATCCTCTAACAGCTCGTGAAAAAACCCTTCTGTAGGAGCGCTGTATTCTATTATTTTTATTGTGATGACCATTTCTCCCTATATAGGTTGGCAACAATAAACTATTTTTTCAGTCAGAGGAGACAGTTCGGATTGAAATTTCGTGAAAAGACCTCGCCACAGTGAAAAACGCCTTTGTTATAATGACTGCCATCTCAACTCTTGTATCATATCCGTGACAACCTGTCCCCGATTTCGCGACAATACAAAACGAGTTCTCCTTCTTTGAACTTCTTCGATGTCATCCGTCAGTCCTGTCTGGTAAGGATGCCACACAGCACGGCAGCCCTCTAGCAGATGAGGAAGTAGCGCAGTGATGGCAGTCTCTTTAGTAGACTGTTGGATCTTCTAAGGGTTCTGCCAATAAAAATGCAATCTCTGGTTTGCCTTACCCACAACATTATCTATGTGATCGTTCCAGTTCAACTTATTAATGATTGTAATTCCTGGGTATGAGTCGAATTGACAGCCTTTAAATTTCTGTGATTTATCGTGTAACCGAAACTGAACGAATTTCTTCTTGTACTCATGTGAACTACCTCACACTTTTCCTTACTCTGAGACCATTATCACTTTTCACACAATACAGATATCGTGTCTAAGTCATTTTGCTATTGGTTTCCATTTTATGATAGCATTATTTGCAAAAGAAGTCTAAGAAGGCTTCTCAGATTTTGCCCTAAATTCTTTATGTAGATACGAACAGTGGAGGGCATATAAAACATCCTTGGGGAACGCCGGATATCACTTCTGTTTTACTCGATGATTTTCTTTCGATTACTGCGAACTGTGACCTTTCTGACAGGAAATCACGAATCAAGTCTCACAACTGAGACAATACTCCAAAGGCATGCAATTTGATTAGAAGTCTCTCATGAGGGACAATGTCAAAAGCCTTCTGCAAATCTAGAAATATGGAATCAATTTAAGATCCCCTGTCAGTAGCACTCATTACTTCGTGCGAGTAAAGAGCTAGTTCTGTTTCAGAAGAACGACAATGAGTACTGCTGTGACCTGTGCACCTTTCCAGGCTTTTGGTACGGATCTTTCGTCGAGCGAGCGGTTGTATATAATAGTATGGGACTATTCTACCATAATACTCTGAAAGAAACCTTATTGGTATGCCATCTCGACTGTAAAACTTGCCTTTATTAAGTGCTTTAAGCTGCTTCTCCACACCGAAGATATCTACTGATATCTACTCGTGTTGACACCTGTTCTCGATTATAATTCTGGAATATTTACTCCATTTTCTTTGGTGAAAGAATTTCAGATTAAAAGCATCTGGCCTTGAAGTCCGCGCTACGTGTCGAGCTTCAGTAATGCATCGCCAATCTTGGAGAGTTTGTGTTCTTTCAAATTTCGCATGCTTTTTTCGTAACCCGTACTTCTGTGACAGTGTTCAGATCTGCTTCGTGCAACATGGGGGATCAGTACCTTCTTTTATTAATTTATCCAGTATAAATCTCTCAGCCACATCTGGTCTACCCTTATATAGCTGGGAAGGAGTAGAGACTGTTTCTTAGGAAGGCGTCAAGCGAATCTTTATACCCTTTTCTTTAATAAATATTGTTTCGTTTACTTGTGGTGGATTAAATGTTACGGTTGTCAGTCTTTCTGTACCGACCTTGCGGTGACTAATCCTGTATCCGTCATGACGCTCCCTATCTGTTCAGTGTTACTTGTTGCTAAGTTGTCAAGTATGCTGCTGCTAAGCGGTCAAGTATGTTTTCGCAACCATTTACACTTCGAGTGGGCTCCTGAAGTATTCGCTCAAAATAATTTTCGGATAAAGCATGTTGTACAATTTCTGGCGATGTTTTATATCTACCACCGGCTTATGAATATCTACTTTCGTCAGAATATCGAGGGTAGATTAAAATCACCACCATCTGTAGTAATAGACGGCAAATCATCGAGTAACACTGAAGTAATATCAGGTGTTCCCCAGGGAAGCGTCCTGGGACCTCTGCTGTTCCTGATCTATATAAATGACCTGGGTGACAATCTGAGCAGTTATCTTAGGTTGTTCGCAGATGATGCTGTAATTTACCGTCTATTAAGGTCATCCGAAGACCAGTATCAGTTGCAAAGAGATTTAGAAAAGATTGCTGTATAGTGTGGCAGGTGGCAGTTGACGCTAAATAACGAAAAGTGTGAGGTGATCCACATGAGTTCCAAAAGAAATCCGTTGGAATTCGATTACTCGATAAATAGTACAATTCTCAAGGCTGTCAATTCAACTAAGAACCTTGGTGTAAAAATTACGAACAACTTCAGTTGGAAAGACCATATAGACAATATTGTGGGGAAGGCGAGCCAAAGGTTGCGTTTCATTGGCAGGACACTTAGAAGATGCAACAAGTCCACTAAAGAGACAGCTTACACTACACTCGTTCGTCCTCTGTTAGAATATTGCTGCGCGGTGTGGGATCCTTACCTGGTTGGGTAGACGGAGGACAGCGAAAAGGTGCAAAAAAAGGGCATCTCGTTTCGCATTATCACGTAATAGGGGAGAGAGTGTGGCAGATATGATACGCGAATTGGGATGGAAGTCATTACAGCAAAGACGTATTTCGTCGCGGCGAGATCTTTTTACGAAACTTCAGTCACCAACTTTCTCTTCCGAATGCGAAAATATTTTGTTGAGCCCAACCTACATAGGTAGGAATGATCATCAAAATAAAGTAAGAGAAATCAGAGCTCGAACAGAAAGGTTTAGGAGTTCGTTTTTCCCGCGGGCTGTTCGGGAGTGGAATGGTAGAGAGATAGTATGATTGTGGTTCGATGAACCCTCTGCCAAGCACTTAAATGTGAATTGCAGAGTAGTCATGTAGATGTAGAGTAGTCACGTAACTGAATATGTGAGGTACATATTTGTGATGAGACTGAGTTTTCTTTGAACTCTTCAATAACTGAATCATCTGAGTCGGGAGTCGGTAGAAATCTATACAACGTTTGTCTAATATCGAATAAAGGCAGAGATCTGTAACCAGAAGAAGCAATTGGCAAAAACTGGTTGAACAAGAAGACAGAATCTTACATGCTAATGGCTGAAGACCATATCGTATACTGTCCTTCAGAATGAGTGGACCAAGCATGGCAAAATAATTACCACGGTTGCAATGGGAAAGAACTGAATAATATTAAATAAAGCAGGGGGAGCAAAAGTGTAAACTTAACAGTTTGTCTTCACTTAAAACTTCCGGGCTGATAGGCCGTGGTCGAAGTATAAAACTCTCTCCTGACATTTCGTCTCCGACTGCGGGAGACATCCTCGGAGGTAAAGCGGCCTATAAGCCCGGAAGTTTTAAGTGAAGATAATACCTGCCGTGAAACCTTACATTGTATGTTTAACAGTTTGTGTTTATTTTGCTACCACACTAGTGTAATATCGTTTAATCGCTGAACATTATTCTGCATCTGTAATAACTCTGCAATAATTTTTTGTATTTGTGCCTTCTTCTGTTCTTACCTTACCCTTATCTACTGCCATTCCTTAATATTGGTAGCTATCAACACATCCAACTATTTTTATTTTGCTGTTTTACAACTAATTGTAACATCTGTTCTTAATGTCAAATTCAAAAGTCAGAGACAGCGTGATTGTAGTAATTTCAAAATGAATCGTAGCTTCGTGTGGGAACATTGTAATTCTTAAGTTATTTTCTCTGCTTGCTACGTAAACACTGCAAATAATCCCTTTCTTCGTTTACACTCTGAACTGTACAATCTACTGATAACATTCTGTTGGTATCTCATTTCAGAAAGAGAGTGAAATGGTTCTTATACATTATTAATGGGTCCATAATTGCCTCCTATCATCCAATAATCCTTCTAGATTTCCAAACATCTGCAATCTCTTCTTCAGCGACAGTGGAACGCGCAAAATTCTGGTATTGCCTGAGTAATGTCTTTTCCCAGAAATGTGGAACATTGTCCTCTGCCACAGGTAGGTTCAAAGTTGCCTAATACCAATCAGCAAACTGCCCAGAAGTAAGCTGCTAAGATGGTACTGTAACACCAATACTTGTCGAACATTAGTAACAACTTACCTATTTTCTCTAAATAAGGAGTGTAATACCTATGTAGCAAGTGGCACATGAAGATGGCGGATATTTAATTACTTACTGACTTTCGAAAGTAACGACCGAAAGATACATGCGGCAATAGGCATCTTGTGACGGCTTATATTTGTTTAGTTACTGACCTCAGAGAGTAGCGACCGAAAGCACCCATCGCGTACTTCCTGCCATATTCAGTTGCCGGTATCTCGTAATCGCAGTGTTCATCTGTCTACATGGTTAGTTATTACACTAAAGAAGGAGTGTACTAAATATGTGCAAGTGGCATGATGTGACGGCAGATATTTATTTAGTTATTAGCAAAGTAACTACAGCGGTGCGGCCCAATTGACGTCATCCAAGTTGGCGGGCGTGGTGTCAGCTGGTGATTCGAGTACCGTTATCCAATATGGCGGTCGTGACGTCACCTGATGACACGAATACCGTTATCCAAGATGGCAGCTGTGGCGGCAAGTGTTGAGGCGAGTACCGTTATCCAAGATGGCGGGTTTGGCGGGATAGTATCTCGCCCCCCTGCCACGCCCCCTGCCACACCCGCTGCCCCACCCCCTGACATGCGCCCCTGCCACAGCCCCTGCCACGGTCCTCTGGCGGGAAGTTTGAATTTTGGTGGGAAATTGAATTATGTGGTTCTACAGGTCCCACGCCCCCCCCCCCCCCTTTCCGACTTTTTTGCATGATGGCGCTTCATTCTCTTGGAAAATGGGAGGAAATTTCGAATTTTGGAGGGAATTTGCTCTAAGAGCTTACTCCTAAAGCTGAAAGGAGTTAGTATGGTGTTGCCGTCACCAGAGGCTGCTCATGATATCATTCAATTCGAATATAATTTGTTTAAATTAGTATAAATTGGTTTAAATTTATTATCTAACCTACAGCATTATTGGCTTAGTTTAGTGTTACAAGCACAAGAGGCTGAGGTATCAGTTGTCGGTGTGGAAGGAGCATGAAGAAATGTTGGTGCCAGACAGGGGAAGTTTAATAGCTGTATTACATGCACTCATTCAGCCGAGGACTGCATCCACAGCTCACTGAATGAAGAATGGAAGCGAGCATTAATGCTTGAACAAATAAAGAGGACGAATATGGTCTGGCAAATAAATGCTTTGCATAACACAATGCATGGAAACATCTACCTCAGCTCCCACCACTCAAGAGACAACTGCCTCCGATCCACCAGACCAAAGAACTGGCCTAGTTCTCGAGTTCAGCGCTAGAGGGCGCCGTGATAGGTCAGTTGATCATGCAGTTCAGTCCATAGGAGCACAGCATCATGATGACGTCATGCATTTTCCCAGCTGCGTGTGTGCCCCAGCCTCCTCATCGCCACTGGTAGTCTGGAGGGGAAAATTGGTGGGAAAAGGAATCAGCTTGTTCTGGGCTGCCGGAGAGAGGAAGGAATGTACTTTATTTATTTTTTGCACAATTTATTTTGGGACAGATTTCACATAGTTTATTTATTATGCTGATACTAAAAACTCACCCTGACGTGCTTGTGGTCACAATATACAGTTTACAGACCAGGAAACTACGCATAAATAATGCAGTACACTTATGTACAGAGATGCAAATAAACTCGTAAATTACCGATATAATCCAGTACACAGCACAGAGCCATGCAAACTACTCGTAGATCTCCGAAATAATGCATGAAAACATACTCACAATACTTAAACACCCAAAAATGATGCAGTGCACAAACACTCAGTGCATGTACAAAACGCAACTTATGAGCGACTCGAGCCCTGATTCCACTGGATGGAAAGCCTAAGTGCACCCCATAACACATGGAAACTGTCCAGATGCGGGAGAAGAATGGTTACGTTAGTGTACTTTATTTATTTTGAACAGGAAACTGGCGCAAATATCCATCCTAATTACGTAATTAATCACAAGTATCGGTCCTAATTACACAACTATATGCATACCGCTGCACAAGAGTTGCTTAAAGTCGCAAAAACTAACGATACCATAAAACCGGTCTTATCCTGCTGGGGAAAAAAATTTCGCAATACCACTCGAAACTGACGCAAAAATATCGATCTTAATTACGTAATTAATTACAAATATTGGTCCTAATTACAGAACTATACTCATAGCGCTGCACAAGGGTAGCCTAAAATCGCAATATAGGGCAAAAACTGGCGATACCACATAACTGGTGTTATCCAGCTGGGAAAAAATCTCGCAATACCACTCGAAACTTACGCAAATATCTATCCTAATTACGTAATTAATCACAAAGATCGGAACTAATTACACAACTATATGCATAGCGCTACACAAGGACGACAATACTCCGCAAAAACTGACGATATCATTCAACTGGTGCTGTCCTGCTTGGTAAAAATCTGGTAATACCACCAGAAATCAGCGACAGAAACACTCAAACTCTACCCTGCACCTACAAGCTGGGCGGAAAAGGCTGGGGTGTAAGGTACAATCTTTATTCTTTTTGGTGGGAAATACTTTCAACTGACTAGATGCTGGTGTTGGACAGAGAGGAGTTTAAACAAAGTGTATTACCTGCAAGCATACAGCACCTAACGCTATTTGACATCAGAGTACATTACAGACGCTCACTAAAAATCACCCTAAAGCCCAGCTAAACGAAGCCAATACAGGCTACAACAGGTGGTGGAAAAAAATGTCACAGTTCTAATTACACTTCGAAATTGTTAAAAAAAACAGCACTTGTAACGGATACAGGAGAAAATCGTTGTCCTAAAAGACTGCAATTGAACTTGCGTTTTCCTCAATGCTCAATCACAAACTGCCGAAAATCCAACTACGGGATGGAAGGACAGAGGGAGCTACTACACTTTTGGAAATTGAAATAAGAACACCGTGAATTCATTGTCCCAGGAAGGGGAAACTTTATTGACACATTCCTGGGGTCAGATACATCACATGATCACACTGACAGAACCACAGGCACATAGACACAGGTAACAGAGCATGCACAATGTCGGCACTAGTACAGTGTATATCCACCTTTCGCAGCAATGCAGGCTGCTATTCTCCCATGGAGACGATCGTAGAGATGCTGGATGTAGTCCTGTGGAACGGCTTGCCATGCCATTTCCAACTGGCGCCTCAGTTGGACCAGCGTTCGTGCTGGACGTGCACACCGCGTGAGACGACGCTTCATCCAGTCCCAAACATGCTCAATGGGGGACAGATCCGGAGATCTTGCTGGCCAGGGTAGTTGACTTACACCTTCTAGAGCACGTTGGGTGGCACGGGATACATGCGGACGTGCATTGTCCTGTTGGAACAGCAAGTTCCCTTGCCGGTCTAGGAATGGTAGAAAGATGGGTTCGATGACTGTTTGGATGTACCGTGCACTATTCAGTGTCCCCTCGATGATCACCAGAGGTGTACGGCCAGTGTAGGAGATTGCTCCCCACACCATGATGCCGGGTGTTGGCCCTGTGTGCCTCGGTCGTATGCAGTCCTGATTGTGGCGCTCACCTGCACGGCGCCAAACACGCATACGACCATCATTGGCACCAAGGCAGAAGCGACTCTCATCGCTGAAGACGACACGTCTCCATTCGTCCCTCCACTCACGCCTGTCGCGACACCACTGGAGGCGGGCTGCACGATGTTGGAGCGTGAGCGGAAGACGGCCTAACGGTGTGCGGGACCGTAGCCCAGCTTCATGGAGACGGTTGCGAATGGTCCTCGCCGATACCCCAGGAGCAACAGTGTCCCTAATTTTCTGGGAAGTGGCGGTGCGGTCTCCTACTGCACTGCGTAGGATCCTACGGTGTTGGCGTGCATTCGTGCGTCGCTGCGGTCCGGTCCCAGGTCGACGGGCACGTGCACCTTCCGCCGACCACTGGTGACAACATCGATGTACTGTGGAGACCTCACGCCCCACGTGTTGAGCAATTCGGCGGTACGTCCACCTGGCCTCCCGCATGCCCACTATACGCCCTCGCTCAAAGTCCGTCAACTGCACATACGGTTCACGTCCACGCTGTCGCGGCATGCTACCAGTATTAAAGACTGCGATGGAGCTCCGTATGCCACGGCAAACTGGCTGACACTGACGGCGGCGGTGCACAAATGCTCCGCAGCTAGCGCCATTCGACGGCCAACACCGCGGTTCCTGGTGTGTCCGCTGTGCCGTGCGTGTGATCATTGCTTGTACAGCCCTCTCGCAGTGTCCGGAGCAAGTATGGTGGGTCTGACACACCGGTGTCAATGTGTTCTTTTTTCCATTTCCGGGAGTGTACAACAGCAGCCTTGCCACACACATCCTGGCTGCTGCCCGCCTTGATACGATCGCCCTTCGCCAACACAAAAGCAGGTATAGTTAACTAGGAAATAAAAGGGAGGCTTTTTGAAATGCACCTTCGTCGTCTAAAGTATACTGGCGCAGTTGCCCCTCATGGCTAGGAGGCGCCGCTGTCACGCACTAGACAGGTCCCCAATGCCTCTCGTTCTGGGATGGAAACACTTTTATTTAACATCATGTATGATGCTCCAGCAGGGTCCGATGCAGAACCGCCCTCTCGTAGGAAACTTGCCCCCCGTTCTGCACTTGATTATTTAACATCAACTCGACTCCTATAATAAAGCAACTATTAAAGAAAAACATTCTTCATGTTAATAAATCTCCTCTTTCCAAGAAAAGAGACAAAATCCATTTTTATTTAGTTTTATGAGCAAAATCGGTATAGTTTTTTTAGTTTGACTGCACTCGCATCTCATTATTTTGTCACGTCCACCGAAGTGTACTCCCACCGATCACAAATGATCAGCAGAGAGAAACATATCCCATCCGTGAAGACCTTTACATGAAAACTCGAAAAGAGAAAATAGAGGAAACTGATATTTCCACTCACGAATACCTACGTCGATGATGCAACAGATTCCAAATCAACCCTATAATTTACAATGTCAAATAAGGTGTTTCTCACATCTAGAGAACAAGCAAATGTGTCTCCCACCTGGTAGATGCACACACCACAACCGATGTTCTCACAACTAAATAAAGACGCGAAATGTGAAGAAGCAGTCAAAAAAACAATTAAATGGGAGGGAATAATGGCCCAGGGCAAACACACGTCCATACTGAATCTTCTCAAATTTCCACTTGACCACGAAAGCTGTCCAACACATACTAAGTACTAGTTAGCTATTCGGCCGTCTAGAGGACTACATGGATAAGTCAACTACATTCCTGTATTGCAACAGGCCCCTCCATTTGGATGGCTCCTGCCATTAACAGGGAACGTGAATCATTCCCGCCACAGGCCACTGCCGCACCAAGCATATATAGACAGAATCATCCTACTAATTCGTTCACACACACACACTACTTACAATTAAATGTTAGGATTGGGATTTCAGTTGGACAACATTCGACAATGAGCAAAGTATCACAAATACACCCTGCTGATTGTTGTGGCCTGGAAATTGAAATATCTGTACCATTATTATGACTTGACATACTCCTCCGTTTGCTATCACAGTATTTCACGTCAAATCCGTACCTTCCTTATGACTGTACATAGTGATTTCCTTTGCACATGTCGGAACACTAACACATACTTTATAAGCCTGATGCTCAAGCGAACCTATCACATATCCCCTACTACTAAGATGAATACTTCGTCGATAACTGATTGTTGGCGATACGAAATAATACTGACCGAAAATCAACCATGGGTGGGCGTGTCTCATAAGTTTTCTTGCGAGTGGTACCACTGTGTCTTAGAAAGAGAGGTGTAATCGTCGTACAAGCAATGACATGTTAGAAAACATAACCATACTACCATTACAAGCGGTTCTACAGGTACATACAAGTATCATGTTAAAAGCTACACCCACTTTATAAATCGAGTTATCCATTACCTCTGAATGAAGTTTTTTTTTTTTTCAGAGAGATACCGTGACACTGAATACAGGCGTTGATCGCCAGAGTGTATAGTATCAGAACAACAGTGCAGTTACAGGTTGCCTATGGTGCAACCTCACAATAAAATTTCTGAATTTTGAAAATGATTCGGCTAAGGAGAGTGGTATGAAACCAGTATTTGCAACTCCCTCACGCCACTGCCACTAGATATTTCCCCAGTATTTGTAGCGCATTCTGTCTCTATGCCATGTCAGAGGTTCAGTGACAGATCGACTGGGTTATAGGCGATGCCCCTCCACTAACTCTTTCTCCAACTCAAACAAGCGTTGTCAGTCAATCATTATGTGGTAACCAACAGCGTGCCAGTTGATGGATGGAGTGGAAAAGACACCGTTGATTTACTGATATAATAAGCATCACAGTTGATAGTGCGAACAATTTTAGCAATTTTACAGTAATTTGGACACCGACCAATGTTGCAACAGCATGTTTTCCACGTTTCAGTAGATAGCTAACCCACCCCTTCTTCACTATTTGGGTAATCATGGACCATGAGTATCACCTGGCTGTAATTCGATAGGTAGATGGCTGCCACCGATGTGGTTGCCGTTGGCTTTAACAGATAGCGCCTAAGGCGTTTCTGTACGCGAGCTGAACACAGGGTTTTAGTTTATGATGGATAATGTTGGTTATATTTAATTTGGTGGTATTCTTTTAGATATTTGAGAGGTTGAAAGGTTAATTCATGAAGGACTCCCCCCCCCCCCCCCTATTATTTATTTTATATTGACACAAGGTTTGAGTTGTGCTTAATGTGTCACTGCTGGCTATAGGCGTAGTATGGCAATGTAAAAAAACTTTGGAGTTTAAAAAATGTTAAATCCTTTAGTGTTAATGTATATGGAAATACTATTCCGTTTGATAGTCGTAATTACACCCTGTTAGAGACTGAGTATAGTATTATTAAATTACATGTGTACACATGGAGCACATGACCATGCAGTGCCCCCTACCAAGGGCGCTTCGCTGCTAGTTGACTTTTTTAGCGTCAGTATACGCTCTGTTTCAAGACTGCTTGTGTTGCAGTCATACGTTATTCGACACTTTCTTTGAGTTGTCATGGCTGTACGCCTGGTTGGTTAGGAAGGAATTGAAGTTTGTGGTATGTAACTCATACGACCAGATCTCATCGTCTGTAACGTTGAGACGTGTTGAGTGTACTGTTCACTTATGTTCTGTACTTTTTTGTAACAGATGTCTGATGATGGGCGTAATCCCGAAAAACGTAACATGTTCTAATAAAAGAGTCGATTGAACATCTCAAGACTTTATTGCGATTGTACAGCACTGACTGCCGATTATTAACGTAAAAATGACCGCAGGCCTCAGACGGGATTTTATGTCCTGTATATCACACTTTGAGAGTGTCATTGCGAATGGGCGTCATTGCGGTTCTAGGGCTTCAGTCTGGAACCGCGTTACCGCTATGGTCGCAGGTTCGAATCCTGCCTCGGACATGGACGTGTGTGATGTCCTTTGGTTAGTTAGGTTTAAGTAGTTCTAAGTTCTAGGGGACTTATGACCTCAGATATTAAGTCTCATAGTGCTCAGAGCCATTTGAACCATTGCGAATGTAGACAGATGACTGTGCATTCATTGTTAATTCTCGAACACATACAGCACTCTACATAATTGTAACACCTCGAACATAGTGCTTAATTTACGATCTATCTCTATGCAGATGGGAGTCACAGAGGATTCTCACAGTCTTAGGATAAAATAAGAGTCTGAAAGATCTCCCACAGTGTCATTGACGAATCCACCCTGTAGCACCATTTCTGATTTTATCTGCAACTGACCAGACGTAGACCGCTACATTCCGAGTCTAGTGAATGAACGGAGCTTGCCGAGTCCTCGTCCATCTAAGTGTACAAGATTTTTCGATATTTGCCCATGTCGAGGAGGTTAGCACTGCTTATTGATGTATAGGAACAGATTTGAAAGTGTTTTGATGTAATATCAGTCAGTTAAGATGAAAAAGAAATGGGCGATTTTTATGCGTGACGGAGTTCCAGACTGATGGAGTTCGTAGCAGTTTTAAATAAATCAACCACGCCATCAACTTTAAAGTATTGTTTTAGGGTCTAGTATCAGTACGTGGAAGGTATTGGTGAGAGAGAACATAAATACACGTACTCCTAAGGCTACAACGTTCCACACTTAAAACAGTCTATAATATCATATCACTTGAGTTTCCGACCTATCAGTGGTATGGAATGCAGCCCTGTCAATATACCGATAAAAGAAATGTATTTCAAGCACATGAGAATCATCCTTCTTCCCGGTTTCTCTACGATGAACTATGGTGTCGAACTGTAAAACGAAAAGAACTACTTCCTTATAACATTGGCTCTGTGTGATACGAGCACAATATAGCTTTCCAGATATGTACAGCGTCCACTGTTCATATCCAATGACGGTTCAGTAATTATACAATGCCTGCATCAGTCCCATATAAAATGAACGTTACTAATGGGGAATACCTCTTACAAGGAAACGGATAAACGCATAGTAGCAGTGTCCAATGTGCGAAATTACAAGTCATTCCACCACTAACTCTGTAAACAGCACATCTGTAAGGCAAATGTATACAAGGGGATTACAGTGCCTCACAAACACATAGCGCTAACGTAGAATAAATTTGTGCAGCGTACAACGCTATACAACACCCATGAACCAATGAAACAGGTACTATGTCAAATAAGTCTCAAACAGCGCAAGTCTGATAATATTTTCTTAGATTTGTTTGTGAAATTGGTCAGCACACAAGTGAATGAAAGAAACTCAGGTACCCACACTTCACTAGATAAAATTTTTACTAATTTTTCATCATATGTTTATGTAAATATGTATTGTCATCGGAATATATGTGATGTGCAACGCAATTTTATCCATATAACATTATTTTTAATGCAATATTGAATATTTAACTGAACTTTAAAATCTATGACTCTGAATTCTTAACCCTAAATGTTCTCTGTTGAAATCTGAGTCATAGGCATATGTTTAACTAATTATTGATAAACCTACCTTTTAATATTTTTCTTGCTTTTGATGACTAGAACATCCATGCCCAGACAGACAGTAGGAAGTATTAATGTATTATATCTATTGTTGAATACCAATCCTCCTCATTAATTAGATCAATTGTGACATATTTTCAGATGAAAAAACAAACTTGTATAAGCTCCATACCCAATGAATACCACACACACAAGTATCCATAAAACTATATGAAAAAAGGTTGCAGTTGGTGTGAGACATCACTCATGAAAAGAGAAGAAAGGAACTCATTTAGTGGCGAGTACCAAGATAATATTATATTAATGTTATGTATGCAAAATAGAGTTTATAACTTTTCATGTACTGTATCTTAAAAATTCATCTTTCATTACAAGATATTATCTCAAGAAGTAACGTAATTGTCATTTAAACTTAATCTTCTTATCTCTGACACATTAGAAAACAGTCGATGTTTCCTTTGATACCTCAAAATATGTTTTTCATATGTACCTGTTACAATTCATATAGTAGAGTTTTGTAAATTTTATATCTCTCTGCTATACAAAAGTAATTTTAACCAAAATGTGGTTACAGAGGATTTATAGGCTTTCTGTACAATCTTTGATGTCTCATGCAACATATTTCCATAATGACACTTTATGTGTTTCCAAGTTTTATAATGAAGTTTCTACAGACCTTTTTACACTTGATAGATTTCCAGAACATTCAGCTACAGTTGCAGGTTCGAATCCTGCTTCGGGAATATATGTGTGTGATGTCCTTAGGTTAGTTAGGTTTAAGTAGTTCTAAGTTCTAGTGGACTGATGACCTCAGATTTTAATTCCCATAGTACTCAGAGCTATTTGAACCAGAACATTCAACTTCAGTTAAAAGTTTTTAGACAAATAATTTTAATGTACGAGGGTCGGTCAAAAAGTAATGCCTCCCATTTTTTTTCTACTTAAAAAAATTAAGTTAAGTGAAAAATTTGAATTTGGCGCCATTCCTCAAACCTTCTTCTGCAATCCATTGCAGTAGTAACTTTCTGTGTCAACAGGTGGCAGCACAGCAGAAGTTTGTAAGATGGCCGACATCGATGTTCGTTTGAGACAGCGTTGTGTGATTGAATTCTTGAATGCAGAAGGTGAAACGCCCATACGCATTCATGAAAGACTGAAGAAGGTGTATGGTGTTGTGACAGTGGATGTCAGCACTGTTAGACGATGGGTTCGTCGTTGTAAGGAAGCTGAAGGGCAAACACCGTTGACTGACGAAAAGCGGAGCGGCAGGCCGGTGAGTGCAGTGACTCCACACAACATTCAGCAAGTTGATGACATCATTCGTGGTGACCGTCGGGTGACTGCAGATGAAGTGTGTCGCATTATTTCTCTTAGTAAAGGCAGTGTGATCACGATTATTAAACAATTGGGGTACTCAAAAGTTTGTGCACGGTGGGTTCCAAGAATGTTAACCGATCAGAATAAAGAGGCAAGGAAAACAATAGCCTCCCAACACTTGCAGCGCTTCCGTTTGGAGGGAGATGAGTTTCTGAGAAAAATTGTGACCGGGGACGAAACATGGGTGCATTTTTTTGAACCCGAATCAAAGAGGCAGTCAATGGAGTGGCGTCACACAAGCTCGCCGAGGAAGAAAAAATTCAAAACTGTGCGATCGGCAGGGAAAGTTATGGCAACAGTTTTCTGGGATACAGAGGGTGTGATTCTGGTTAATTTTTTGGAGCAGGGATGCACAATAAATTCTGTTCAATACGTCACAACCCTCAAAAAACTTAAAGCACGTCTTCAGCGAGTTCGCCCAACAAAATCAATGGCAGATGTTCTTCTTTTGCATGACAATGCAAGACCACACACCAGTCGTCACACCTCTGACGAGATTGTCAAAATTGGATGGGAAGTTTTGCCTCATCCCCCATACAGCCCTGACCTGACACCATCAGACTTCCATCTGTTCGGGCCACTAAAAGAAGCTCATCGTGGGATTCATTTTGAAGATGAGGAGGCCGTCAAAACATCCGTGCGTCAATGGCTTAGGAAGCAGAGCTGTGATTTTTACCGTGCTGGGATACATGCCCTTGTTCAAAGATTGACCAAAACTGTAGAGATGGGCGGAGATTACATTGAAAAATGACAAAATGATCCTCAATGTTGTGGTTTTCAACCTATGTAATTGCATTTAAATTTCCTGACAATTAAACATAGAAAAAAAAATAGGAGGCATTACTTTTTGACTGACCCTCGTATGACACAGTCTTGTAACATTCTGTGTCCAGTATTGTGTAAGGGCGATATTGTAATGAATCAGGATTTTACAGATCTTTTGTTCAGTTTACAAACTATACAATACCACCCTGGCCAGACGTGAATTGGTTTTCATAACTAAATTATATTTTTAATAACTGTGGATGTTCATAGTTTTTTCCAGTCATCAGGTGCAAATATAATTTTCTGTTTTCTATACCGATATATTCTTACACTTCGATTCCACAGTGTGAAAATTGCTTGGGAAATAATTAACAGCAAATGCTTTGAAAATAAATATGAATTATTCTTATAATTTTTACCATTTCGTTTTAACAGCAAACAAAACATATGTTTCTATATATATTTTTATTTATTTTACCGTCAACATGTTATCGTTATTGCAGTCGAACAAGATGTTTCCAATTTTTATATATGCCACTTTTGTAAACTTTGTTATCAGGTATTGTTACCATACTAAAAATTTTCAAATAATTACATACATTCAAGTGGCACTATATAGACTAAATCTGATATATATTTTAAAAAATGGATGTTATCTTAATATTATTTGGACTTATGGAATGCTCTGGAACAAAGTAATTGTTTAATAATGTGATTGTTTGGTGCCAGTTAAGTCATTTCGGTTTAGTCTTATGTATTTCAGGTCACATTTGTATATACTGTTTTCAACATGACTTGTGTTCACATCTAGAGAAACTGCTTGCAATACGTGATATGCTACATTTTGAATTTTATGTTTTGATATTTACTTGTGACACTTTGAAACTACATGTGAAATGTTATATGGAGGGATGAATACAAAAACTTTTGAGACAATAGAACTATTATCTACATGCCTTGTCATTTCACAGCCCAGACCTCCAACACCATACAACTATGCTGCTGGACGCTGATGCTTTCTTGAAAAGCTAGCAAGAGACACCTTTGTCCTTGAACGCTCAGAACTGCACACAATGATGCTTATACCTTCATTCAATCATAAAAATACAATCTGTGTCATTTGGATACAAAACTCAGCATTTGTCTGCTAGCGCCATCAGATAGTGGCATGTTGTAGCTGCACTAACACGAGCTCGAACTGTGTGAATGGTATAGCTGCAGTATGCATGTATCTCTACTAATGTTGGCATGTGGTTACGATGTAAACACTGTGATGTTATGAATAGAATTAATCATGTGCATGTGGTACAAATATGTGAGACAGATGGATATGAAAATGGTGTCGAGGATAGAGAGTTTGTGGATATATTATACAACATAATAATTCGGAAATATAATGGAGATGACACAGAAGTACATGACGGTATGCTTGATAGATGTACCGATTTTGAAGGACAAGAAGAACCTGAACCTGAAGGTGTTTGCTCAAGCAGTACATGATGTTCACCCCCACTGCAACAGGAACAGTCCCAGCAAAATGATTATGAACTATCTCCAGCCAGACAGTGCATTAGAAGATATTGATGACAGTGTACTAGAGAACATTTATGAAGACTACTTGCAATCGTGTCATCAATTCTTATATCAAACTAATGAGACGCTATAAGTACATTAAAAGCAAATCAAATCGCAGATAATTCTAAATTATATGTTTTGCAAAAGGAGAGCAGGAACTTCTCTCAAAGGTACCAGACTGTCGCAATTACAAGCTATAAAAGAGCATATAATATTGTAATTTGATAGAGCAAGGTCTTATCTACAGTGCACTATTAGCATCTGCAAATGTGGGCACTTGGAGCATTTAAACTGCTTCGCTTGGACAATTTCAGAGCTTCGATTTCCTTCATTGACAGTCTTAAGGCTTCATATAGTATTTCATTCTGGTATATTACTACATTTGTCATACCTAACGACATAAAATAAAATTATAGTATATGTCAGAAGGCGCAAAAGTTTGTAGAGGATGTGAACGGACACAACAGTTTTTAGAGGAAGTGAACATGTTTATGATGGAGCTGGGTGAGCAGAAAGGAATTGTTTGGAGCAGTGACCAGCGTCAGTTACAGTATGCAATGCCTTCACCTTCAACATTGTCCCACAGAGGAGAGAAAACTATAGCTAATGTGTTGCAGTCTGTACATAGCCCTACCCAGAGCTAAACAAACGATGTACCTTTATCAGTGACAGGCAGATTTGCAAACAAGTTGTATACCTGACTTCAAGAGGCACAAGGCACCTTTGACCCAATTATTCCAAAGAAACTTGAAACAACCTGCCCATTAACTATTAATGTGGAGACAAGCAAAAGTGGAAAAATTACTAAAGAACGCATGAAACTTCTTCTAATTTCGAACATCTAACAAGTGAAAAGAGTCTGTTGCTGTGTGATGTGCAATTTCTTGACAGGTCATACAGATCGTACCCATCTAGGCGCAAGTTTTCCAAACAAAGATGTTAGACTGAAGATATTGCCACCAAAACCAATAAGATATTTCCAGACTCTTAATGTATACTTCTTTGGGCAACATAAGCTCTATATCAAATGGGTTGCTGATTTTGTAAGACTAGAACGTGTCAAACCAATAACAAAGATACATTATCAAACTTCACTCTGTGATTTACAATCAGTTTTCTACAGCAACGCATATGCTTATGTTGCAACATGCTTGGCAGGAGGCAAGTTATGACATTGACATCCCTGTATCACCACTTGAATATGTAATTAGTGTAACTTGTAATATTGGACTGTTAGAATGCGAAAGTGATTTTTGATGTAAAACTGTGGCTTAAGTGAGATGTCCACATTGTTCTCTTCCACTATGTTTTAGTCACTTCATCAAAATCTCTGGTGTGTGCTATGAAAAGTAATGTAAGCACTGGTCAGGTGTGTAGGACATGTGTGTTTTAGGCTATTATAATAACTTTGTTCTGAAGGTTTTGGCACTGTTGAATGAAAATATAACGATACACTGACCTCACTGATTTGTTTATAGTTCCTTCCTATGGTAGTGGTATCTTTTTAATTTGTTTTTCTGTATGAAAATGTCACTTGTGGTAGAAAACAACGTTATGCATGAAAGTGACTCAGACCACTGTTTTTTTATGATCGAATTTTGTTTTAAGAATGGTTTTGTGCAGTTCCGAGCATAAGAGGTCAAAATTGTCCCTTGTAAGTGAACTTTTTACTATTGTTTGATGCTTTCTCTTTCAACTTACATATTTATTGCCTGTCAAACAGAATGTTTTCTCAAATTTTGATGTGCATTATAGACATAAAATTAATTAACAGTTAGAAGGGAAGTGCATTATAGCCTCCATATGTGATTTCTCACCACTCAGAACTATGTCCCTGTACTACACTGGTTGAATTACTAGGTAACTCTCTCTCTTTTTTTATATTAGATATGACATTCTCCATTAGCTGGCTGAATCATCAGTCCTGCAAAACTTCAATTTATCTATGATTTCACACAGTTAAATGCCTAAGATAAGTTAGAGAAAACACCATTTGGTGCTGTTTTATTATTGAATGCCTGTAAAACTTTGCAAGTGAACATCCAAATGACATTCCCAGTAGAGGAAATCTTTTGACATCAAAACTGTGATTTGCTGATGATATTACAGTTGCTCAAATGAGACACTATTGCAGAAATTTTGGAAAATGATGTCAGCAATGAAATAGGTTGGTTGTTTTCGACATATCTCCTACCATTTTTCATGAAGAGTGGTTTGACACTCTTCAGTCTCTCTGGAAAAGTGCATTGACTTGGTGAGGCATTACATATTTCTGATAAAAGAGGGCTTATTGTATGGGGACAAATCTTTATACTGTATTGAAAACACCATCAAAACCAGATGAGCTTTTATTTCTGAAAGAATATATAATTTTCTTCATTTCAGAAGGAGAAGTTGGTGATACAAGGGTTCCTCCAAAAGAAATGCACACTATTTTTTTTTAAATCCATCTTTTATTTTACATGTTTGAAAGTCTTACAGTGTGTACATACATCCTTTAGGAACAATATTTTCATTTCTCCACATAATTTCCATCCCTCTCAACTGCCATACGCCATCTTGGAACCAGCGCCTGTATGCCCACACAATAAAATTCTGGACCAACCTGTTGGAGCCACTGTTTGGCAGCGTGCACAAGAGAGTCATCATCTTCAAAGCTAGTTTCATGAAGAGAGTCTGTCTGTTTCAAAAGAGATAATAGTCACTTAGAGCGAGGTCAGGACTGTAATGCGGGTTTTTCAGTGTTGTCCATCCTAGTTTTGTGATCACTTTCATGGTTTTTGACTGACATGCTTTCGTGCATTGTCGTGCAACAGCACAACATCCTGCTTTTGCCGATGTGACCGAACACGACTCAGCCGAGCTTGAAGTTTCTTCAATGTCGTCAGATATGCATTAGAATTTATGGTGGTACCACTTGGCATGATGTCCACAAGCAAGAGACTTTCGGAATCGAAAAACACTATAGCCATAACTTTTCCAGCAGAAGGTGCGCTTTTGAATTTTGTTTTCTTGAGTGAATTTGCGTGATGCCATTCCATTGATTGCCACTTCGTCTCTAGGTAAAAATGATGGAGCCATGTTCCGTCGCCTGTCACTATTCTTCCAATTCATGTCCCCTATTCTCGTACTGTTTCAAAAGTTCGCTGCATACCGTTTTCTTGTTTCTTTGTAAGCCACTGTCAACATCCTAGGAGACCAACTGCCACAAACCTTTTTTAACGCCAACACTTTCAGTATTCAGTAAACACTTCCTTCCCCTATCCCAGCGTAGCGTGACAAACCGTTCAATGTGATGCGTCTGTCAGCAGACACCAATTCATTAACTCTCTGCACATTGTCTGGAGTGTGTGCAGTACGACGCCTGCCGCTCCGTGGACAATCCTCAATATTGTCGTGCCCGCTTTCATCATGTAACCTGCTTGGTCACCAACTAACTGTACTGCGATCGACAGCAACATCTCCATACACCTTTTTCAACCTCTTGTGGATGTTTCCCACTGTCTCGTTTTCACAGCACAGGAATTCTATGACAGCACGTTGCTTCTGACGGACGTCAAGTGTAGTAGCCATCTTGAAGACATGCTGTGCTGGCGCCACTCACGGGAACAGGTTGAACTAAGTTTGAAAACAAGTGGGAAGGATGTATCTACACAATGTAAAACTTTCACACACGCAGAATGAAAACTGTATTTTTACAAAAATAGTGTGCATTTCTTTTTGGAGTGACCTTTGTACATTCCTGTGATAGTATTTTATCAGAGTTGCTTTTTCAACATACAGCTGCGATGTTTCTCTTGAACTGTTTGTCCCTATATTTTCTACTATATTTAAGAAAGTCTTATTAAATTTATTTGCCACTTTGACACATCATTTATAGCCCATCATTCAGTTCAGTAGTGATGTTATCCTGTTCTGTGGCTGGCTGACCTGTTTCTTGTCTCATTACATTCCATATAGCCTCATGCTTGATGCTGAAGTTAATAATTTCTGAAATTATGTGCATGTTCCTCGATTTTTTTGTTTTGTTTTTGTAGTGTGCAACTACTGGCAGATCTCTACTTATTCTTGCCAACAGATACATTTCCCTTTAATGTTGGCATTTATTCCATTATAAATTTCATTCTACGTCATCTCCTGTGAACAATACTTAAGAAAATTTGTTCTAGAGTTACACTGAATGCCACTGAGGAGTATCCATGCTAAAAGTCTTATTGCGTTTGGTGAGTGCACTCTGTTCCCTTATCACTCCAAAAACACAGAGAAATCAAACTGGATATATCCCAAATGACACCATTTGCAATAGCATGATCTCTGTTTTCAACGGCATATTTACCTGAGTAAGTCAGTATTTTGTATATTCCATGACGGTTGCTAAATAAGCTTTCACAACATTTTGAGAACAGAAAGTAACTCTAAAATGGAACTTAAATACATACATGCTTTTAATAACAATCAAGGCAGAAAATATCCTTTCTAAAATATAAAGAGTAAGGCCGAGAACGTACCTCACACAGGTAGATCATTTGACATCAGATTAAAACATGGTAACATTGAGGAACAAAAAGTTCTACAAATCAGTAATAGCAACACACATGCATGAAACAAAACACCATGTTAATGACTCAAGTATCAGCATTCTACATCTACAACCCGCAGACAAAGGAAACTAGGTTCCCCTCTGCCCCCTCCCCCCCCCTGCACACACACAGGTATTAGGTGGTGCTATAAGTTCATAGCCTTTTTTCATAAATTTAGTAAACACAACAGATAGACATAACTGAGACTTTAGTAATCAATAATATATTCTCCTTTACTATTTGAAACAGTCTGCCAACGCTGGGGTAATTTTCCAATTCTGCAACTGTAGAAATCTTGTGTTTTTGGAGCAAAGAACCCTTCTTGAAGTGCATTTTCATCAGGAAAGGAAAATCCTTGAATGATTTTAGATAGAGTGTGGAAAAGATGAAAATCTGAGTATGTAAGGTCAGATGAATAAAATGGGTGTGGAAAGATTCCCAATCCAACTAGAATATGGTGTTTCCTGTCAGCAGAAACGAGGCGTGCATTATTGTGGAGTAGTATCACTTCACACAGTCTTCCTGATTGTTATTCTTGGATTGCCTCTATAAGACGTCTCAGTTGTTGGCAATGTATTTCAGCAGTGATGGTCACATATCGGGGAAGCAATTCATAATAGACCACTTTGTCACTGTTCCATCAGATGCATAACATGAGCTTTTGTGGATGCACATAGTTCTTTGTACTGGGAGCTGCTGCTTTATTTGGGCTCAACAATTCCTTTCTTTCATTTCTCATCACCAGTAACGATACAGGATAGGAACGGTCGGTGTTGTTCACGAGCCAGCCGATTACGAGCAAGCAGAGATGCATATATGCGCACCTGCTGATTTTGGCATTTTGACTTAGAGCATGCAGTATCCATACACCCAAGTTTTTACCTTCCCCACTGCAAGAAAACGTCACATGATGGGGTAATGATCACAGTTCATCACATCTGCCAATTCTCTAGTACAATGACATGAATAATTATAGATTAATGCGTTTAAATGATCTTCACCAAACCCCAAAGGTCTTCCTGAATGTGTAGAGTTCACTAAGTGGGTTCACTGTTGTGAACATGATCCTCCTTAAAACGAGAAAACCATTTTCTTTCTGTGCTCTGTCCAATAGTATAATCCCCATATATGGCCCAAATGTTTCTCGCTGCCAGCGCTGCTCTCACCCCTCTGCTGAACTCAAACACAAGAACATGTTGGAAATGTTCCTATACCTCCACTTGGTACTCCATTTTAATGTCCACAGCTCCACTCACTATCTCCAAATGACAAAATGACAATATATAAAATCAAATAGCAATGGTGAACTACAAATAAAAAATGGCACCCTATAAATGAACCCATAGTTACTGGAATACCAACATACAAAACACAAACACTACGAACTTATGCATCAACATAATGTATTACCTCCCTCCATTCCTCAGTATTATTTAGCTGACCTAGCTAGGTATTCACATGTTCTATGATTTTTTTCTTAATACACAATTGTCTGGCTGTCTCATAAACCCAGCAGACCAATTCCCACAACAAGAGTCTGTACTTTCTGTCAGCTGTATGTGAAATTCGTTGAAATTTGACATAATCTGTTTTCTACTCCATAATGTACTTTTGGACTTTCATGGCCATTTTTTTATACAATACATTAATATCAGACAGTCGTGAGACCTTCAAATAATGTTATGAATGTTGACGTGTGACTGTCAAATTTGCTGCTACGCATATACTGCCACAGGTGAGCAGTCATACCTTGGGCACTACACAGTCTAGAAGACTGTGAATTGCTTTGTTTTGTGCCTACTGCTACGTCTCAGTAGTTGGCATTACGAACAAACAAATCAGTCCTCTGTTTCTGATACTAGTTTTTGTTGAAAGTAGCGTGATTATCAGCTATTTTTGTAGTAAGCTTTCATTACTTTTTATACGTAAATAAAACGACTAAGCGTAAAAGTAACTCCAAGAAGCGCCAATTTGCGGGTAACAGATATGTGAGACCTGCATTTTCTTCTGAAGTACTTGAAAATACGTGTTCTAGCAGTGAAGTTCGCAGAAGGAGAGGAGTGTCAGATATGTTAATTACTTAGGTGATGGAGACAGCAAGGCTTTCATTATAGTACAAAACAGCAAGCCATAAGATGTTCCTATACAAAAACTTGAGTCTATAGGGCATGTCAAGAAAAGCATGGGAACATGTCTGCATAACCTAAAAACCAAGCTGCGTTACCCAAAACTGTCTGGTGGCAAGTCAATAAAATGTGCTGCAATACTAACTGACAAAGTAATTTATAAATTACAGGAATATTATGGGAAGGCCATTAGCTATAACTGTGACAATGTAGAGGAGATGAAAAGAGTCGTGTGGAGCACTATCTTTCATCGAATATCAACTGATGAAAAATCATGTCATGCTTTGTGTCCACCTCCACCAAACACTGGGTGTAAATATAGGCAAGCTGAATTTATGTCACCCTGCATGAATTTACACATAAACATTCTCTTCCTTTGGCAGTAATGGAGGCAATCAAACATATTTACAGAGATTTGGCAAGTCCTGAGCTACTAAAGAAGTGTTTACATGGGAAGACCAAGAATGTCAATGAGTCCTCCAATAATGTTGTGGTGCCATGTGCCTAAAAATGAATTTGTTGGCATTATGATTCTAAAGGTAGCAGTGTCTGATGCTATAATAAATAATAACTTTTAAAGGTAGGAACTATGATAGACTTAAGGTTCTGAAGAATTTAGGGCTAAGATTTGGATAGAACACAGCTAAAGGACTGCAGGAACTGGATGAGCTTCAGGTACATGAAGCAGAGTTAGCTGCTCAGAAAATGAAGAAGCAAGAAAGAAAGGGAGGAGGCAAGCACTGGGCTATTGTGATACTGAAGAAGACACAGACTATGGGCCACGGCAATTCTAGTGCATAAAAGATGCAGAAACGTAAGTCTGTATAAGAATTTGTAATAAAAAAGATTTTCAACCTCAATAGCTCTGCACTACATTTTTTGCAATAAATGACCCGTTTCCTAAAAAAGTACTGATGGTAGAGACATGCAATTTTCACAGCATGCCAAATCTGATATTCGACACATATGTTACAAGAATAATTAAAATATCCTGAGTTGTTTCGTTTTTATGTTCATTTTGTTCATTTATTCACAAATTTCTGTCAAAACATTGAGTTTTAAAAAAAAGATAACAAGCCCCATAATACAATTTTAGTAATAACTCTAGTTCAGTGTATCTAGAAAGGTGCATTTAGTAATTATGGGAAATTTTAAGTTGGTGTCTTAAAAAGTTCCCAAGATAATGGATCACAAAATTCGATAGTTTAACATTGGATATACAATGTCCACTTAAGAGCATATATATGGGTTTATATTATTTAAAGCTATCATCGTAGTGTAGGTTCAGATGATTCTTAGTTAAACCCTGACATTTGTGTAAGTATTAGTACAACCACTAACTAGTTAATAAGCCACCTATTTTAGTACCACAACTAAGTACATACTCATATAAGAACCCTAACAAACAGGATCCACTCATTTAAATATACAAAATGTGGAATAATCATTACCATTAGTTATTTCCATCATTAAGAGATGTGGTCTCTCCAGATCCTGAGCTCAAGTATTACTGCAACTCCATGGTCCATGAGGAATGATCTTGACTGATATTCTAGCAGTTGACTCCAATGATCTTCTACAGGTCTTTGTACTATCATTCTGGTGGTCTTCCTCTGTCTCTGTCTCTTATATTTCATTCCAGCACCACCTTTATACAATAGTCATCATTTTTTCTGGCAACATTGCAAGCTCATTGCCATTTCCTTCTGACTCTTCTTTCCTGAATGTTCTTGACATTAATAACTGATCTACTGTCTTCTACCGTTTTTTCCTTATAAATCCCAATGTAGCCCTTTCTTTTTTTCAGTTTCATCTTTTTTTTTTGACACAGTACCAGCAACGTTTTTAATATTTCGTGAATCATTGATTAACAAATCTGTCACAGGCGTAGTACATATGTACTGCAACTGTATCAAATTTATTAATAAACACTTCATGAACTACAACTTCCTATGCTTTGCTTTGCAGATCTAAGTGTTCATCTTTTCTATTCATGAAGTGTCCAGGTCTCCCAGCAGTAAGTTAAAATAGGGAAGACACAGTTAAAAAGAACTCAGCTTTACTACCATGTTTGATCTGAAGATAGTTGAATGTTTTCCAAATGCTTACTAGATTAGCTTGATACAACCAAAAATTTCTGATCTTGTGCCTCCCATCATATTTACATCCTTCTCAAGGTAAATGCACTCTCTGACAGTGTCCACTACTGCGTTCCTGCGTTATACATTTCCTACCATACTCCATTTATTAGACATCAGTTTTTTCTTGGAAAGGTTTACGTTCAGTCCCCCTGCCTGACATTCCAAGGTGACATCTGTTTGTAGTTCATCACAATCATTTACTAAAAGTACAATGTAATCTCCAAATCTCAGGTTGTTAAGTCTTTTTACATTGATTCCAACGCCTTTTCCTTCCAGTTCAGTATTGCCATTGCGATTTCCAAGACGACAGAAAATTGTTTGTGTGAGATACGATTACCTTTTCGCACTCCTCTGTGAATTGGAAACTCTTGAGTGGGTTCCTTAACGCTAAAAAAACCCTTAGAAGTTCCATATATACAATGCCAAATTTTTTATACACTGCCTCCACCCATTGCTCAGCCAAGGCTTGCACTATAGCAGGATGGCTAACTGAATCAAAGATATTTTCAAAATCTATGAAAGCTGTACATAAGCATTCTGAAACCAGATACTTTGTTTTGTCACTTACCAGAGAGCAAGAATATGGTCCATCGCACAGAAACTACTGAGTAATCCTGTCTGCTCAATGGGTTGAGCTGCATTAGCGATGAGACTGATATGATTTAATAATATTCTTGTAAAAACAGATTAGGCTTATGGGACAATAATTTTTTATATTATGAATGGTTCTATTTTTCTGGAACAGTATTATCACTCGTTTGAGGTTGGGATTCATCATGGTCAATAGATGAAGTAAAGTTTTTTTGAAAATTGCTTTGGAATTTCCTCACTAATAAACTTCTGAATCTCAACAGACAGGTCACTGTAACCATATGCAGTGCCATTTTTACAAGGTATCAATAACACATTTGACTTCCTAAGGAAATAGTCCAAAACTCTATGTGCAGCACAGGGGTCAGAAAATGTTGTAATTAGCTTTTGTTTTGAATTCAGGTGTCTGCAAAGATTCCTGGTGAAATTTAGAATTTCCTCTCCATCGGTACATCTACCACTATTTTCTCTATTACAATGACATATTTCTGGCCAATATGAGCAAAGGTCTCAATGTTTTTCATACAAATCTACTTCAGTCAGTAGCAGCCAGCAGAGACACAAGCAGCCACAGGGAAGTGGTCGGTTTTGTGCATTTTATGAGTGCCTAACCAGGAGAAAATTGTATAGTTTCATCTGTGTGCTTTGCTAGTTTAATTTCTTGAGTTTCTGAGAGTTAATTTAATATTTAATAGACCCAGTTGTTGTGTGTTCCTTCGTGTCTGCAGCCGAGTTCCATAGCACATGTTGATTGTCCTTGCTTGTCTGTGTAGCATAGTTTTCCATGGTCTTTAGTGCAGACAGGGACTGCGACAGCTGTGTGCGGATGTAAGCCTAGTTGGTAACACTTTGTTCTCAGCTCCAGGCTATGATGGCTTCAGTTACACAGCTTGAATCTTCAGTGGATGGGCATCACTGTCGTGGGTCAACTGTGTATATCCAGTGGATGTCAACATGTCTGAATCTGCTGATCTGCCCACTCTGGTGACCAGCCCAGTTACTGCTCCCCACTCCCCATGGTCTAGTGGGAGGTCGCCTCAGGGTGTGTCAGGCAGCGAAAGACTTCCCTGGGTGCTGCATGTAGGACCTCCCCAGTTAGTCTGACAAACAGCTTCCAAGTACTGTCTGTTGCTAAGACTGTCCCTCAGCCAGATACAGTTGCTTGTCTTGTTTAGGAAGGAACCTCTCAGCCTACAAAATCTGGGCAGTCGCAGAGGGTATGATTATTAATAGTTGAGAGCACCAACATTAGATGTGTTATGGGGCCCCTGAAGGACATGGGTGCCAAGGAAGGGAAGAAAGTCAATGTGCAATCCATGTGTATACAAAGTGGGTCATTCCAGACGTGGAAAGAGTTCAACCTGATGCCATGACATGAAGAGCACAGGATGCAGCCAAGCGCAGGTGGTGGTTCAAGTCAGTACCAATGATGTGTGTTGCTTTGGATCAGAAGAGAGTATCTCTGGTTTCTAGTGGCTAACAGAAGTGGTAAAGACAACTAGACTTGCTTATCAGATGAAAGCAGAGCTCACCATTTGCAGCATAGTCGGCAGGACCGATTGTGGACCTTCTGTACAGGGCTAAGTGGAGGATCTGAATCAGACGCTTAGACGATACTGCGACCGTGTAGGCTGCAGATTCCTTGAATTGCGCCATAGGGTGAGGGGGTTTCGGATTCCGCCGGATGGGTCAGGAGTCCATTACATGCAGAAGGTGGCTATATGGGTAGCAGGGGCTGTGTGGCGTGGACTGGGCGGTTTTTTAGTTTAGAGGGTCTCGTAGAACTACAAAAAGGGCTTCAGTCTCCAAGGATGCAATTCGAACATAGGAATAAAGCAGATACAGGAACCGTTGGTGTAACAGCTGTAAATTGTCGTAGTTGTTTTGGGAAAGTACCAGAGCTCCAAGAGCTAATAGAAAACTGATGCTCAAATCGTTGTAGTCACTGAAAGATTGGTAAAGCCAGACAGCTGAAGTTTTTGCGAAGAACCTAACTGTGTTCCGGGAGGACAGGCTAAACACAGTTGACAGTGTCTTGTTTGTTGTTGTTAAAAGTAGTTTATATTGTAGCGAAACTGAAGTAAATAGTTCCTGTGAGGTAGTGTGGGTAGAGGTCGTTCTTGGAAAACGGAATAAAATAATAATTGGATAGTTTTACTGACCTTCCAATTCACATGATACAATTGCTGAAAGGTTAAAAGAAAACTTGAGTTTAATTTCAGAAATGTACCTTACTCATACAGTTATGACTTTAATGTACCCTCGATATGTTGGCGAAAATACATGTTTCAATCTGGAGGTATGCATAAAACATCAACTGAAATTGTGCTAAACACATTCTCTGAAAATTATTTCGAGCAGTTAGCTCACGAGTCCACACGAGTAGTAAACGGTTGTGAAAACACACTTAACCTCTTAGCAACAAGTAATAGTGAGCTAATAACGAGCATCAAAATGGACACAGGGATTAGTGAACACAGGGTTGTCCCAGCGAGACTGAATATTGTAACCCCCAAATTTACCAAAAATATACGAAAAAGTACCTACAGTATTCAGAATAGCAGAAAAAAATTCACTGGATTCCTTCCTGAGAGACAATCTCCACTCCTTCCAAATTAACAATGTAAGTGTAGACGGGTGTGGCTTAAATTCGAAGGAATAGTATCGACAGTAACTGAAAGATTTATACCAAATAAATAAACAAACGACGGAGCTGATCCCCCTTGGTACACAAAACGGGTCTCAACACTGTTGCAGAAACAACTAAAAAAGCATGCCATGCGATCATTTACAAAAGCTCGTAATTTAGAGCGGGCATCAATGCGAGATGCTTAGAGTAGATTCTACAACGAAACTATATCTCGAAACCTGGCAGAAAACCTAAAGAGATTCTGGCCGTATGTAAAGTATGCTAGTGGAAAGACACAGACAATGGCTTCTCCGCATGGCAGCAATCGAAATACTATCGACGACACTGATGTGAAAGCACCGTTACCAGCACTGAACACGGCCTTTCGAAATTCCTTCACAAAAGAAGACGAAGTAAATATTCCAGAATTCGAATCAAGAACAGCTGCCAACCTGAGTAACTTAGAAGTAGATACCCTCGGTGTAGTGAAGCAACTTAAATTACTTAATAAAAGCAAGTTTTCTGCTCCAGACTGTATACCAATTAGGTTCCTTTCAGAGTATGCTGATGCAATAGCTCCATACTTAACAATAATAAACAACCGCTCGCTACAAGAAAGAACAATACCTATAGATTGCAAAGTTGCACAGGTCACACCAATAATCAAGAAAGGTAGTAGAATCCATTAAATTACTGGCCCATATCATGCAGAAGGATTTTGGAGCAAATATTGTGTCTGAACATTATGAATTACTTCGAAGAGAATGCTCTATTGACACACAGTTAACACGGATTTAGAAAACATCGTTCTTGTGAAACACAACTAGCCCTTTACACACACAAAGTGGTGAGTGGTATTAACAAACGATTTCACACTGATTCCGTATTTCTAGATTTCCAAAAGGCTTTCGACGCTGTACCACTCAAGCGGCTTGTAGTGAAATTGCGTGCTTACGGAATATCGTCTGAGTTATGTGGTGGGATTCGTAATTTCCTGTCAGAGAGATCACAGTTTGTAGTAACTGACAGAAAGTCATTGAGTAAAATAGAAGCGATTTCCGGCGTTCCCCAAGAAATTGTTATAAGCCCTCTGCTGTTCCTTATCTATATAAACGATGTATAAGACAGCCTGAGCAGCCGTCTTAGCTTCTTTTGCAGAATATGCTGTCGTTTATCGTGCAGTAAAGTCATCAGAAGATAAAAAAAATTGCAAAACGATTTAGGAAAAATATCTGAATGGTGCAAATATTGGCAGCTGACCCTAAATAATGAAAAGTGTGAGGTCATCTATTAAAAGCAATCTGTTAAACTTCTGTTATACAATTAATAAGTCTGATCTAAAGGCTGTAAATTCGGCCAAATACCTAGAATTACAAATACGAACAATTTAAATTGGAATGAACATGTAGAAAATGTTGTGGGAAAGGCAAACTAAAGACTGCGTGTTATTGGCAGAGCACTTAGAGAATGTAACACATCTGCTAAAGAGACAGCCTATACTACGGTTGTCTGTCCTCTTTTGCTGTACTGCTGTGCAGCCTGGGATCCTTACAAGACAGGATTTTCGGTGTATGCCAAGAAAGTTCAACGAAGAGCAGCAGCTTTTGTATTATCGCGAAATAGGAGAGAGAGTGTCACTGTTTGTGATGGACAGCATTAAAACAACGCGTTTTTCGTTGCGGCAGAATCTTCTCACCAAATTTCAGTCACCATCCTGATCCTCCGAATGCGAAAATATTTTGTTGACGCCGACATATATAGCGAGAAACGATCATCATAATAAAATAAAGGAAATCAGAGCTAGCACGGAAATATATAGGTGATCGTTATTCCTCCTACCTTTTCGATACTGGAATAATGGAAAATTATTGACAAGGTAGCTCAATGAACCCTCTGTCAGGCCCTTAATTGTGATTAGCAGAGTATCAATGTACATAGATGCAGTTATAGATATCTCCAGTTCTTCATGAAAAATTTTACACAGATTGCAATGATCTATCATGTGATCAGATTGTATTTTCACTCCCCTTCTCAGTTTAAGTAAATTTCTAGTTTTTTCACTAATTTTTCTAAGTTGATTTTTATTCTTTCTTTGGGCACCAACCTCATATGCATTTGAAACAATTGTTTTTCCAGATCTTATTCTGCTAAATCTTTAATTATTTTCCTAGAAAGCTTTCTGGGCGCTTTCTTTGTTTTCTTGAAGTTTTATATGATAAATAGTATTTCTATTCAGTGTTACAAGTTTATACCTTTTTTTCCTTGCATATATCTCAGTACTTTTATTCACAGCTGGTGCCCTCTGTCAGTGTTGAATTTGTTTAAAACAGAGACATCTTTAACAATGTGAAGACAATTCTACAATACAAAGCCCTTCTCATTTTTAACATTGAAAGTGGAGCTTCTCAATGTATGTTTCTGGCTAGGATGCTTTTTGAAACATGTGTTCATTATAGCCATTATTGGAAAATTTTCACATTTCATTAGTCACCGTCCTCTCTCATTCCTCTTGTCTTCCCATACTTATCACCAACCATTTCACCCTAACTGTGTGTTCCTATTTTAGTGTTAAAACTGCCAAAACTAATTTAAAGTGATAATCCCTTCCTTTCTCATACCTTTCAGTGATGCTGTTATAAAACGACCCAATCCATCGCTCTGTGTAGATCGAAGGGGGAGCGTAGAACTGCACAGTATGAATTTTGTATCTAGAAAAGATATTGGGAAACAATGGAGCTATTCTGTGGGATGGCCCTTCTAATGCAAATAATTTACAAGCAATGTTTCTATTTATTTACTAAGGACCCAACTCCATTTTGTTTTGTACCAGGGTCACGAAAGACATAGAACACATTTTCCAATCTAAAAAGGACACAATCTAATTTGCACCGCATTTCGCTTGGTCCAGTGAGACTCGATCTTTTCCAGTTCCTCCTTAATTTCTTCTACTCCATCGTTGCCTGGCAATGAATGGCAAACATAGGTACAGACCTGTAGTTGGTTAGTTACTTATATGTTCTGTAGATCATTTGAACAATTCTTTCATATAATGACATGAAATGAGACAGTTTACAGATATGTTTATGTCATTCATGTTAACAGTAATGAATATATTGTTTTTTATCTTACTCATGAAACTACACTTGAAAATCTGGATCTTCTTATTAATACCTCTTTCTGTTGCAGATGTAGACATCAAAGTTCCTCCTACCTAGAGATTCGACTGTGACACTCCACTGGGACGTTTAATGTTGATGTCATTCAGTATGAACTTTGAGTTTGAAGGTAATGAAGCTTAATCATGTCACCTGCTTCTTTGACAAAATATCGATAAAGTGTTTTGATGGTAAAGACACCCTTAGGCCACGAAACCTAATTAACACCCATGGAGTCGAAAAAAGTAAGAAGTGGCCAAGGGAGGGTGATATAAAATTGGGTAGAAGGAGGCTGGCAGAAGTAAGTAGCTGTACTACCACCCTCAGCTTGCGGCCCCAAAGTCGCGATATATGTACTCGCAAAATTTTTTAATATTAAGTTCATATTGTGTTTTGGAGTATGTGTTGCAGGGGAGGAGGGGAGGGATGGGGACAAACCAAAAAAGAGAGAGAGAGTGAGTGAGCACATGTTGACAGTGACACAGCTGTAGGTTGCTAAGAAACTTTTTAATAATATCGTAAGTCAAAATAGTGCTGTACTCACAATAAAAACTATTTGGAATATATTAGTAATTACAAATTATATATCAAATACGCCACTGTTGATAATTTGCTTTTACATGTGGTGTCTTTTTTTAACACTTATTATCTCCTAGTATGTGATCTTTGCATAGTTCAGTGTATAAGAGATTTATGCGATTTAAATACAACTGGCGAAAGCACCTTGTGATCACTCAAAAGGAATTTACATAATACTGTTCATTTGTCAACTCAGAGCAACCACTTAAGTTTGAGGTTTGTGGTAAAATATTTGTTTGTGTCATGTGGTACTAGCTGGCTGCAGAAGACAAAGTTGTACATACATGTCGTCCATGATTTATTTATTGATATAAGTCCACATTATAATGGAAATATAATCATTTGAAACAGTGTTGTGTGAACAGTAATAAATGTAATTGGTTATAGCAAATTGTGTTCTGAATTGTTATCCAAATTATAAAAGAAGATCTTCGTACTGCAGCTTTTGGAGCCCTGCTGCAGTTATCTATGACCTGGAACAGAACTCTTTTTCTTATCATCACCTCCCTTTTTTTGAATTTTTGATATGTGTCATTAAAAGGGATCAACCCATGGATAAAAAGGAATGGAGTCATTTTAATGTCAGAGGTATAGAAGAAACAAGAGTTTTATGCATCCACAAAGAGTACTTTAACACAGACTGTTTTACAGTATAGATAAAGAAAATATTTCACATTTTACACAACATTCTCACAGATAAATGTGCGCAAAAAGAATTCATTCATAATTTTTTTGCATTTAACTGCAGATACTTGTATAATATTATAAAATATATCTAGGCCCATGAATAGTTTCTAATTAAAATGGTATTTCCAAAACTGTAGCAATTTGACAATTATATTTGCATGATCAATATATAATATTCACAAAATACCCATATATTTCTCATGTGGAAGTCACCAGTGCCAGTCAGAATCTATTATGAATATTTTCCCCTGATAAATTCCAATATGCATTACAGGTGCTTATGTAAAGCAGATCATATTTACTCATGTTTTGTATTAAGTAATTTCCTGTGAGAAAACAGTTTCTCTGGAAATATGAGTTAATTCAGGAACTGCCTGAACAATAATATTTTATTGTTTACATACAACAAAATTTGTTTCAAAAGAATTAATTTGTGAAAATGTAGTCAACAGACTATGCACAATTTAACTGAGCTTTCTGTGTAGAATTTTGTGCAAAATTTTAGAAACATAAAATGTAACAAAATAAAGTAAAATTTACTTAGAAGAAGAAAGCTTAAACAGGAAAACGTTTTTTACATTAAAAGCTACTACACCAGAATGACTACTTATCTTCATAGAATCTAACAGCAAAGGCAACTGACACCACATCCATTAACATATACGTTAGCCACAACATTAAGCTTCTTATTTATTAATATTCTATCAGCTTCCATTTGTTACATTTCATTATTTGTGCCAATTTGATTACAAACATGCTAAAAAAATAATGTCCTCAGTGACACAATGTTACACTGAGGTGAGTACATGCAACTTCTTTGGTTTATTTTAGACAACTAAAATTCTGCAGGCTGTAGCCTGTCTCACTGCATTAGAAGTTGCACCAGTGGTCAGGTGTTTTCAATATAGTTTCAGTCGATATTTAAAGAATTTGACATCTTTTACATTTTTTTACAGAATAGGTAGGTATGTTATTCACAAGCTGGAGACAATGAAATGTCAATCTTCATATGAGTAGAGTCTCTTAAAATATTTCTCAGTAGGAAAACAACTACAAATGAAATAATGAATAGTGGACCACATTCAATATTTCTTGATAAATGCTAGTTGAGAGTAAAATATAGACTTAAGTATCAATGATTAATCTGTAGAATGCCTTGAAATACAATCATCAGGAAATTGAACTAATTTTAAATTTTGATAGGTAATTATTCAAATGACTACTTTCACTTAAATAGAATATTTACAAAAAATGAACATAGGGTTTAATGTTGCCCCAGTAATGTAGGTCAACAGACGCAGAGTAGAAGCTTGAGTACATGAAGGATGGCAAAAGAAACCATTAGTGTTCTTGTCATTGAAACAACCCCAGAATCCTCCTTAATGGACTTAAAAAAATTGAATGCCTAAACCAGTATGGGCAGATCCAACCATGAACTATTATCCTCCTGAATGAGAATTCCATAATCTAACCACTGTGCAACCTTCCTTGGTACAATATTTGCATTTAACTTGTGAAAGGTTTGGTATGTACTACAAAAATTGCCCAAAGACTCAGCTAATCTATAGTTGATGAAGAGATACAAACTTACGAATAAAATCTGAAAATAAATTACTTTCCTACACTGAGCAGCACGCACACTTGTTATCTCTGATCTGACCTCAACTACTGTAAAAATTGGATTAGACAGTATCATTATTTTCTCTTCAAATACACAAAATCAGTCAAATTGACACATTAACACTAATGAAGAATAAATTAACATAATAAAGAGAAAAAATCTGAGTAATATATTAATGTAACATAAAACGTCATTGGTTATAAATTTCATTTCTTGTAATGGTATTGTTGTAAATTACAATTTCGCATTAATTTATTTTATGAACATAAGTATTATACACAAAATAATACATGACACACAATCCTTTTAGGTATTAGAATAATAACAGATATGATTAGAAAGATTGCTAGAAAGAGTAAATAATTTAATTTAAATATATACCAATGAATGTTAAGTAGAAACTGCTATACAGAAAACAGGAATGTTACAGTTAAATTAATCCATTCTTATTCACAGGTTGCATCTGAAGTTAATGTATGCATTTTGCAAGAGTATCAGATAAAAAAGTTAACTATCTTAAAGGATACAGTGTATCATGATGCGATCCATTGACTATTTATAATTTCTGGTATTATGTGATTCTTGGTCCATCATTCACACAGTAGTAAGTTTCTCATCATAGGATTTTCTCTGCCGAAATCTGTAGGTATTTTTGAATTTTCAAGCTTTCATTTGAGCTCCATAGAGTGGTAAGTAATTCATAAAAGCACAAAAAAGTGAAAGATTTTGACTTTCTCTTGAAAATTGAAGACAATATTCACATGAATGGAAGAGTATTGGTGGCTTGTAAAATGTTTTTGAAATCGTTTTATCCAATATTACAATAAACTAATTTGTTGAATATACTATGACAATGCATTTGAATATTAGAGTAATTTCTCAGTATAAATCAGATAACATATTTCCCAGAAGTCCAAGGTAAAACATTTACTTTTAGCTCCTGTCTTGTTTCAAAATGATTAGTAATGTTAAGTTAGGAGAATTATGCATACAGAAGTGAGCCAAAGATCTACACCAAAATAAAGTAACACAGGTCCTTGTCACGTTCATAAGAAATGTTTTTAAGTAAACAATAACAAAGGCTGAATTCTTCTGTGCATAAAGTTATTGAAATAATCTGAATATCAGAGAGAAGAGGGAAACAACATTAGGGTACTTCATATAAAACATGTTGTTTCAATGGTGATGTATCATATAATCATTGCTGTCAGGCAGAAGAAGGGTATGATGCACTAGTTTATAGTGGTAATATTTGGCTTTCAGTTTATGAAACTTAAGGTTCGCTGGGAGAAATGTGATAGGACAAATTTCTGGCAGAAAATACAGCATGACATAATAAATAATGACGATAGAAAGAAAATAAATTAAAATATTATAGTGAGGAGAAAAATCTTCAGTAGTATTCTTACTCATCATGAAGCATGTAAAAGAAATTTATCACTGTAGTACTGATGGAGCTTGTTGAAGCTATATTGGCAAGAAAAGGAAAATAATGTAATTAGTGGGAGGAGCTGTGTAGCAATCATTTGAGAGTCTTTGAAAAACATGTAGAATTCATAGAAGATTCTCTAAGACAGAGACTTGTGGTACTGCTTGGTAAGATATGAGAGCATACTTTCCAGGACTGTGTCACAGATAACCACAGTAATACATCAATTTCTCAAATTTAGGGCCCCAAGCAGCTCCTAAAAATAAAATAAATGTATGTTATTCTCCTTTGATTATAGAAATTATTTCTTTCACAGTTACAATTTCAGCCTTTGAGGCATTTTCAACTGGTAGTGCAAAAGCTAAAATACTACGAAAGTGAAGCACAGAATGCATATACAGACCTGCACAAGCATGTCATATAGACAGTAGAAAACACAAAAATGGTGAAAATAATGCATCACTTACATTTTGCTTCAGTACATGTCAGACTTTAAAATACTCCATAATGCATACATGTCGTCGCCAAAACTAAGCCTTTCCACTTTAGATATACACTAACATCAAACGAGTGAAAAGCTCTACACATTGTTAAATGGTGTACCATATGTGAAATGTTACCAGTGTTAACATCTTTCATATAAATCACTCAGAGTCAATGTTCTAACACACTGTTTCCATGGCGAGAAAAAACATTCACAGGTCAGGCTGTCAGTGCCACATCTTGTACATTCCAGTGATAACAATTGTGAACTTCATATCACAATGTCTTTGTACATGTGCTGACAAGGGTATAGCTTTCTGGGTGTACACTGCTTTGCATTTACAATCCCACTTCCCACCGTCCGTAAATTGGTACACACTCCATACCCCAGTGAAACTTCAACCAACTCACTCTCGCACACAGTGCAATCAGCCCCAACATTTACCTCTCATACGAACTTTACTTTTCCTACCCATCCCGACACACATTAGGGCTTCTCTCTCCTTTTCCCTCTCCATACGTCCTCATCCCTTTCCTCTTGTTACCACACCCAACCCACACACTAAACTCCTCCTCACCCTCTGTCTTCCCCACCTTCTGTATTCCTTCCACCCACCCAAAACCTCTACCTTCCTCTCCATATTTTCTTACCTAACTGAACCCTAACTTTTCTGCCCACACCTCTCAACCATATGAATCATATTCTGTCCTCCTGAAAGACTTCTCACCCAGATTTTAATTGAAAGTGCCATTCTTCAATGTTTTTCCTTGGAAGGATTTCACCATTATGTGACGTGTCTTTAAATGAAGATATTACGTTTTTTCCTAGTCTGTACCTGAGTTTTAATTTAAAACAGAAAAACATCCCTAATGTTTCTCCTCATTCTTTGCTATACACTTTTTTTTTACTTTGTTGACTGAAGAATGGAATATTGTTTCACTGATAGCCCAGCCCCTGCACATAAAGAGCAAGGGGATGAAATAACAACAAAGGAAAAAGTATACATTGGAACTATGTAACAGTACAGTACTGTAAATTCGGACTATAAAATACAAGATGCTACCTCACAATTACAGTATGTCTCTTCTCACCAGGCCTTAAAATGGGTAATGTAGTCATGTAAAAATACGTGTATGTATTATAATAAATTCCACAGAGCTTAAAATACTTCTGATTAAAGTCAAATTAGTGTGAGACCCAAGTCTGTATGGGACCATTTCAACAGATAACACACGTATATCTACTCCACTCTGTTATAAAGAAATTTGTCTATCCTGTCTCCTTGCACCTTATGACTATATCAGCACATAGAAAGCTGTATATTGGAAACAGATGTAAAAAGATGTTATGATATGAAGCTTACAATTGTTGTCACAAGAATGTACTGTCTCTGACAAGTGCATGGGCAGTCAGAATATGAATGTATTATCGCGCTAACAGCCTTAGTTCACAAGTAAACAGAGTGTTAGCACATAGATTTTTAGTTATTTATGTCAAGGGTGTTAACACAGGAAATACTTCACATCATTTACATCATTTCACAACATAGACAGCTTCCCATTCGTTTGATATTATTGTATTCCTGCAGTGAAAAGGTTATTTTTGATTATGACATGTACACGTGTTGGAGGGTTCTAAAACCTGATAAGTACTGAAACAACATGTAAGTGATGTATTATTTTCACCATTACTGTAATGTCAGGGATGGTGGGATAGAGTGTAACACGGGACTTAGTAGTGTAACATTTAGATTTTTAAGTTACCATGTTTCTAACTTTTGGTTTAACATTTTTGCAATTGTCGTTTGCAGCACTTTTGGCCAGCATACTTTGGAAGCAATTGCAATTCGTCTTTGTTGTCTGGTGATGAAAATGTGCTTCGAGGTATGTGAAGTAAATTTTTATAATAATATAATACTCTGTACGTTTTTAAAAACTTCCAAAATTATATAAAGCTGTCCTGTGGGGCACAGCGTAACAGTTTAATGTGTGGTTCACTGTAGCAATGTTATAGTGATGTGAACAGTGCATTCCCTGTTCTGGAATCGATTGACAATGATGCAAGTCAACACGAGTCACAGAAAGACCCTTCTGCGCAATATACCAGCTAGGGAAGACGCACTCTACTAACACTCTGTTGGTCCTGATATTTTCCGAGGTTTCCTTAGAGCTGATGAAAGAACGAGCAACCAAAAAATAGGAAGAGGGTAATAAATAGCATTAGAAGAGATAAGCCAGTTAAAATACTGTTTGAGGATCATTTGAGACAGTGTGTGATGATACAGGAGAAGAAAACTAAAACCAACAAAGGACACACTGTAACAAATTATATTTATACTTAATATTCAAAATAGTTAGAACAGTTTCAAAGCCTCACTGAGTCTGTGAGCTTTATATGATTGTTACAGAACAACATCTAAAAGAGTAATGTATTCACAAACATAGTTTTCGAGTTACAAAAAAAATAATTTTTGTGCTACACTGTACCCCACCTTCCCCTGCTACTGCCTACATGACATGTTTGTGCAGTTCTGTATATATATTCTATACTTCATTTTGTATTATTTCAGATTTTGCAGTACCACTAGAAAATGCCCCAAAGGCCGAAATTGCAATTATGAAATAAATAATTTCTACAGTCAATGGCGAATATGATGTCCCTTAAAAGATTCTGTGTGGTTGAACCATGATCATGAGAAGTTAACCTAGAAACTGCGTTCTTACAAATAAGTTTTGGAAGAGTTTTCAGTGACCATCCTTCAACATCAAAAAATTCGATTCATGTCAAAAGATGAAGTGGGCAATTACACCCTACAATCTTAATTAACATAGAAGTACACTCAATTCTAATCTTTCTTTAATATTTCCATTCAGTTCCAATGAGGTACCAGTTTTTCTGATAGAGGAATATTCAGTGCCTTTAAGACATGGCACATCATTTTCCTAGCCTTACCTACCTCCATTTAAATCAATGTTATTTTAGGAAAACGCATAACTGCGAAGAAGACAGTCATGTATATCATTAGTAATATTGTGTATTAGGCTTTCGCATCTCTCAGTTATAAATTAATCATTTCCCAAGGTACAATGGAAAAAGAGACTTACTCACTTGTCTTATTTATCTATGCTTTCCAGCACAGTATCTTCCCAGTCGGCCCTATGCTTGATGACCTCCATGTCATTCAAACTCTTTACATGTGCATATAAAAGTATTGAACACAGTCTCCACCAAACTTAATACAAAATTAATGCATGTTTTAAGCAAATTACACATAACTTCCCAATATCATTCAACATGCTCTCTAAACCAGAGTTTCACAATTCCATGTTTGTACTCAAATTACATATTTATTTTAATGAAACTGTCCTGCTTGGTTCTATTCAGAGAAATTTTTTGAAGATTGGATCAACTATCAAACAATAATATCCATCTGCGATATTTCAATAAGTGTTTGTTTCTTTATAATGTTTAATGAATGAAATTATACTGTTTTCCTCATTAAAAGCAGTTAATTGAATAAAATTTTCATTCTTAATAGGTACATTCTCATTGAAAGGTACAAATGTTAGCTGAGATGTAATATATTTGTGACTATGCCTATGTTCCAGAAATGTATTATTTTAAGACTGTTGACCATATGTTTACAAAGTAATCCCTTCTGTTATTTGTGAGAATGTATTAGTGTAGGTTAACCTACAGCTTCTAAACTAGTAGAACATCCTTTATAACAATTTATCCAAATCCTGAGTTTTCCACTGAAATTTAAGTTAACAATGACAAATATTGTAATTGAGTTCAGTAACTCTAGACCCAAATTTGAAATTTACTAGCTCTTATTTGCTCCTGCTGCCATCATCAAGACTGTGATTTTATTGGCTCTGCTGGTAAGACACACAAATACTTTCAGATTTCTGCTAATAATTCTGCAAACTTCCAATTTTTAGAGTATTTTAAATATTTGTTTGAAATTTGATACATTACACTATTAATTAACAACAGATCCTTTCTTTGAACACATTTCCCTGTTGTAATAGATATTTGTTATATCCTTATTTAGCACATGCAAAATGCAATCCAAATCCTTCTGCATTCAAAATTCTACAACTTATTTCAGTATACACATTCCTGTGATGAAGATCATTGCAGATGTGTAGATTTTATTTCAGTAATATAGTTTCACACTACCTCTCATTTGTACTTGCTCTGAGATATTTAAAATTTGTGATAAAGGAAAGTATTTTAACTTAACAGATATTCATTCATTTAATAATAATTAACAACAGTATATCTAGGCATTCTTGTCTTTCACAGAAGTTCTTACGATGTTAGTGTTCTGATGGTATGCATCAACAACATTGAAAATATTGCACATAACATAAATAACAGACTGAAACATACATATAAAATGTTACGAAGTTAGTGTTCTGATGTATGCATCAACAACATTGAAAATATTGCACATGAAGTAAATACACAGACTGAAACATGCATATAAAATTCAAATAAAATCTGAAAAGTATTTATAAAAATATAAATACTGCTCATTCCTATTGCCTCCATAGTTACATTCAGAGGTAGATCATATGTTCTGATTTCAAGTAGATGTCAAGTCTGAAGCGTAAATTGATTCAAGCATATCATTCTGTAACAAATATTAGCACTAACACAATTTCCACTTTCAAATAAATGATACATTACAGTGAACCTTAAATACAACAATTGAATTTTCCCATTTAAAAAAAAGGAATTTATTCAACATATTCTGTATTCAGAAGAGAAAGCCTGTAAATAAGTCAGTTAATTTGTATAAAAACTCTATGTCTTTATGCTAGTTCAAACTGTTTGCAACAAGGTCATCATGATATAAACAACGTTACAACAATATTATACAGTGAAGATTGCATGACAGTAGCAGCACAGTAAGCATATGTACTTCCCAATTCATTAGAAATCGAACTATCAGATGTATTAAAGAACAACATGAAAAATAAGCAGTAGTTAACATATTGCTGCCAAATTAGAGATATTACTTGGGAATATTTAAAACTTGGTGCATGTGAAGTCACTGAGAAATAGAGAAAGGCGAAGTATAAATTCATATCGCATATAATAATGCAGCAACTGGAATCATTGTATGTAGAGAGAGGTGTAGATGGGAAATGATATAGATCGGATACTCGATGAAATTTAAAATAAGTGAATGGCAGATTATTATAATACTTCAGTGTTCAAAATTGAAAATAAATTTACAGAATTAAGAATAGTAATAAACAGCAACTTTTACTTCCTACAATTTATTCAGAGTGTATATCAATCAAATACTTTATAGGATTCCCATTTGTGTTGCACTTTTAATAATGAGATGCCTACTTAAACACTCTTTTATGCAAATTCATACTTGTTTTTATTATCTATTCAGTATAAAAACCACACACAACATGCTTGTCAGTATTTCAGCAAAGAAACGTTTCTAGTAATGTATTATAATTCTGAATTCTTCTAATTACAATACGAAATTTCCATAATAGTTATGAAAGGATAATTTGCAGCAACTTTAGTAAATTACAAAATAAACAAGGGAAACACATTTTCAATCATCAGAGGACAATAAAAAAACGATCACCCATAATGAAAGAATAGTTAGTTACAATAGACACTTTGTAACTGAACCATTTGTTTATGCATAGTGAAATACACAAGCAACTCATTTTTGTATGTTAATATTTCATGAAACTATCTTCAGGATTAGTCAGTTCAATAGAGGTAGAGAGAAGTGTGTTTCCTTTATTAACACAAGACATATTATATGATTAATGCAGGCTGGCTTTAGTACTCTTGTAGCACCGACAATCTGTTGGTTAATAAGATATCAAAGAGTGCTAAGAAATATAATTTTATGTATTGATATTATATGTAATGATACTCCTTGCCGTTATAGGCAGAGCACCTACTCACATTTTACGATTATTTTAAATATATCTTTAGAGAGTATGGTACTTAAAGAAATGATTTAACATATTTCTAATGTACTATTAAGTGAAATTTTCGATTAGTGTCCAATTCCTTCAACTGCAGCTACTTTTTTGGTTATTAAGAAATATGTTTCTGTGGTTAAAGTTAATCACATCCTGTAAATGAGAACAGATCCAGACATGATACTTATTATGATCTTCACAGATACCTTTGAGATATGTTCTTTGTGTGTTTTCAATGAAAAATCTTAGGATATGAATAAAAAATATTATTGTGGAAATTTGATATGAATATTAAAAAAGACTTTACCTGAAAAGTTCATTTCATAGACAAATGTTTACTATTATGAACAACTGTGAAGTATTACCTGGTAAGGGAATCTCACTTACAAAAACTGCTGTATATTTATTTTAGATGTGAAAAATAGTTAATATTTCTGGTGAATGCAGTTTTATATCTTGAAATTGTACTTAAGTTTAAATTCAGATCTATGATTTTTATGTACTTGTTACTTACAGTTGCAATGTATTGAAATAAAAAAGCTACATTTTAACAAATGATTTATTTGTTATATGCATGTCCTTCATTTTTTCAGTACATTGTTAGTATTTATAGTGCATGCTGTTTTGCATGTTAAATTTAGACAGACCAATACTAAAATCACCAGCTGCAAAACTATAGGAGTTAGAGGTTTTAAATGAGTCACCTATTCTGTATTTGTTTGGAGTACAACAGTTCTACATCTGAATGTAGCTGACAGTCTATGACAAATTTTGTAGTTAATCACTGTTTGTAAATCAACTCTTCTCTCATGTTTAAAAGCTCTTTATCTGTACTGGCTGCTCTGTCACTCCAAAATTTCTTTCTTTCATTTTATTTTAAGCAGAGGTGTAAAGTAGAATGCAGAATGGGTATGTGTATTCAATTTATAGCTACTGCTTTGGTTCACATTACAAATAACCTTCATGATAAATTATCAAACTAAATCAAAATAGTATAATAATTATAAACTACAATTTTCCACGTTTTCAGTACACTAAATACATATACAGGGTGGCCACAAACAGTCTGAAAAGCTTGTAAGGGTTTTGCAGGATAGGTTGTGCTGAGAAATAATTGTTGAGTAAAAAATTTAGTAAGTTGCACCATTTCTGATTTAATTAGCCAGTCAGACCGTTTCAGATGCAAATTCAAGTGGCCCATCAGAAAAAGTGCCATTAAATGTGTTCTTAATTTTGTTTCCTCAAACTGAACAATAGAGTTTTACAATGATTGGACATGGAAGGGTAATGTGGATGAAAACTGCTCCAAAGACTGAACAGTCGCATGTGCTGTTACCTCCACTAGGAGAACAACTTAAACTAATTGTATCTGGTGGGCCACTTGTATTTGCACACACAATGGTCTGACTGGCTAATTTCAATACTCATTAACTCCAATTTTTTAACGATTATTTCTTAGCACAACCTTTCCTACAATCTTTTCAGAAAGTTTCTAATCATCCTGTATAAACAACACATATATTTTTATAAATTGCAGACCTTAGTTACAATTTCCACCTTAGAAAAGATATTATAGAGCTTTCAGAATTTTGTATATCTTATATATTACAGACTACACACTACAGAAGTCAGAGGCAGCACATCAATGATTACCATATAGGTCAGATAAAGTGTTGTGCCACTTCAATAATGCAGTCATTTACTGCAAACATTTTGTGAGCCCGATATCAATATCAACATCAACATCCAAAGCAGGAAAAGATACACACAGTAAATGTCTGGATAAATACATAGTACCATTTAGTAATCTACACATGTATGATATATACTAAATCATTTGAAAGATTACTGCACTATTTTTAGAGTGACATGAACTGTCTTTATTTTCTCTAATAAACTAAAAAGTAGTAACATTTTAAAGAGATTTTGGCTGAACATCATGACTAAAATCTCTGCATAATAACCACAGAGCAAACAACATTCACCAGTGTTTTTTTCACTCATTGTTGCCATCTCTGAATTATAAATAAGTAATGTTACTACCCATGCCATCATTTCAGGGAAGTACGACAACCTTTGTCTTAATGAAACTTAACTGACTGCAACAGAAAATGTGTTGCTTTGGTTCCTATACTTTTTATGAAGAATATTAAATGAGTGAAACCATTATGTGTCTGTAGTTGTTTCCAGAGAATATGAAATGAGTGAAATAATTGTCTGATTTCACAACAAATTGGTGATAATATTGTTCTTGTTCAGATTTATAGACATATATAAAATACATGACACTTATTATATAGTCATAATATATCATATCACTTACATCATATCTGCAAATTTTGACTTTACTGGATATTTTGCGTTTCCTTACAACATCTGAGATTTTATGATTACATACACAACATACAAAGTTTCTATAGATATAGCCACTGTTAACATAGAACACATATTTAGAAAAGCATGACTGACAGCTTGTTACTGGTATTCACCATATGAGATTAACTTGTATTCAGACAGAGACTGTCTGCGATTTATGAATTTAAGATATGCTGTCTGCATTCATTATTACCTTTCTTGAATGTAAAAGCTATATTTATTTTTTATATGATGAGAAACTGATAGATTATGTAAAATTAGTTGGTGGCTTGTGTGAGGGTGGCTTCCAACACATCCCCACATTACATTTTCTAATACCAGACTTCAAAGAAAAACTGTGTAAAATTACAACTCTGGAAAACTCCAGATATAATTTTGATATTGTGTCTACCAGTATTGCTGTCATAATATGTCATATTAGCTACAATAAAACACACCCATATAAAGAATAAAATATAGTGGAACTTGTCCTTCATGATATAGTTAAAACAATGAAGCAGATTATGTATTACATTACTGCATTTCATATATAAGCAGTTCAATTGACATATTTTTATATTTATTATTTTTAAATTTTTATATTACTTTTTGATATTTTAGGCCATTCTGCAATGAAAATGCATTCAAAGAATGCTGCAGGCTGTTCCGTGGATGACTTCAGAGATGAACATTGGGGTTCCAGCACTAAGCCCTCCATCAGTTTTCTCTTGCTCATTCTGGTCATATTCACAGTCAAAGTATCGGCTCTGCAATAATAAACAAAAAATGGAAGCCAAAAGTTAAATATTTTGTTGAGAAAAAATGTAGATATACAAGATTAATAACAGTCAATGTTAAAATAGTGTATGCTTAACATGTTGCTAATGTCAGTCTTCATCTATTAAAGTAAGTATAATGTGTATTAGGCCACTATAAAAATTAATTGTGTAAAATTCTGAAGTAGTTAACGAGTTTTTACAAACCTCTTCATGAGTTTTGCCACTACATATCAGAGTTGTTAATTTCCTTAGATCCATCAAAACTTGTATATGTGATTCTCAACACCACCCTCAGACAATAGCTGCCGTTTTGTACATGTACAGCTAAACTTTCTGCTGGTTACAGATTACAACATGATGTCAAATGAAGTATTGCATATGGGTGGCAATGAAGTAGCATTTATTTTATCTTAAGACCTTAGAGAAGTGTAGAAAAATAGGAAAAGGACCCAACCACAAAGAGAAATCGAATACCATGATAAAATCATTACATTCATGTGATGAAGGGTCATTTGAAAATCATTTTAGAATGGAAAAAAAACAATTTACGAGTATCTTTTGGTGCTTCTTGTATACATCAAAATACGCACTTGATTTTAAAATAGGTCTTAATGAAGGCATACTAATTGCATGAATTGTCAGTTGCAATTTCATTATAAAAAATTCGATTCAATTAACAGAGCCAAAACTTATAGTAGCTATTCAGGTATAAAGAACTTTTGAAAATGTTGGTAATTTTGCAGGAATGTTGTCTGCAGGTCCTTTCAATCATTCGGAAAGACAACTGTGTTACTGTTATTGAAGTCACATTAATGCTAATCACTGTTAAAAATTAGATGTTAAAGACCAGTACGAGATACCTATCACTTCTAAATTTATCTCATTTTAAGTCTTGATGAACTATTTAATGGTACTGAAAGGTATCAGTACGTACTCTTCCATTAAAGCTGTATGCAATTTCTGCAGCAATTTGTTTCCAGCAACTTGTCTTTGACATTTTTCTCCCTATAAGCATTCTTTGTGACAATTTCATCCACCTTCCCTCTTGGAAGGAAGGATGCTCATGTGTCTATTTATTTATTTACCCTTTATGCAGTTCATTTCCTCCTCGTTTCCCACCTTTGTATGTGTGGTTGTGTAACCAAGAAGTAGTGAATGTTTTGAACCACACTCCTCTGTAGTCAGAGAGTATCCTATGTCATTGGGCTGTATTGCCAACATAGTATTTGGACCACTTGGGAAAGGGGGGAGGGGGTGGACCAGTGGACCAGAGACATAGCTAAGGGACAGGAGGTGCATGCTTTGACTTGACGCAAGGTACAAGTATTGGTAGGTGCCTCTTCCTTCCCCCCTCCAGCTGACTGGGGTCCCAGCGCACTGCAGACTTGGCTTTTGGCTCAGTGTCCAAGCAGGGCTGGTAAGTAATGGATGTGTTTGGATATTGTATTATGTCGAGCCGTCTCGATTTGATATTTCGTTTAGTTGAGATCAGTTATTCATTGAAATGGCATTTAATGTCCACAAACCATGATTAGTCGGAATTTTTCTGTTTATTTCGTATGCTTTGTTCTAAGTAGTGACCACTAAGCTTTGAGTCCCTGCTGGTATTCGTAGTATGAAGATATGTTATATTTTTTGGCTTCCTTCTAGCCACGAGTTATACATTCCACTTCATTTATTCGTTTGGTCTAAACTCAATTCTTTGTGTGTCTAATAGATGCTGGCCACCCACCAACACATGCTCTGTAACTCAGTCATAGTTCATTTAAACCATGTTAATTGCACAAATCGTTTCGTCCTGAATTTACTGAGCTTCCATACGCCTGTCTAAACGGAATCTTGAGAAAGCTATATTAATTTTTCATAACTAACTGGTATGTGCTCATCCTGCACCACACTGGCTATTGTGTACATGTTCAGTCCTATGATACTAATTGTAGCACATAATAAAAGAAGAATTAGCAAGGAAGATGGTTATCTACATATATGGACGATTTCTGGTCATCATTGGGTTCTACTTTCTGTGCCTTTATATGTGGTAGCAATAAATGCACAGGGCACATCTGTGCATTCCCCCACCCCCTCCCCCTATTACTCTGAAATACACTCTAGGCTCTTCCATATTTTCCATGTTTGTAACTGGATCACTGTAGCTAAACTGTTACTTGCATCCATGCTGTAAGTCACGTGTGTGAAAATAATTTTATTATCTCTTTAGTCTGTATCCCCATAAGCTAGGCTGCAGCTGATTGAATTGTATCCTTGCTGTCCTATTCTTGAAGTATATGTCACGTTAGGTACATAACAAAGTCACTGTGCCAATTGTAACACATATTTGTGAAGTAGTGAGAGGATCATGTTATATAATAAATTAGTATTTTAATCAGGGGCAGCTTGCTATGAGTTAACATTACCCACGCCACTTAGCCACTTCCTTGTCTAATCATGAAAGAAAATAGTAATGGTATTGAGATGTACAGGAACTGATAAGTATAAGAAAGACTGACCCCTCAGCTAGTATCTAGCATGTGGATTGCGCACGACATTATCGTCCAGTCGAGCCTGTACGCCTAATGTGTATTCAATCAAGTCCTTAAAGTCATTATCCGCTGCTCCACAGAAATTTTTGTTCAATTGTTTTGTTGTCTTACTCATGCCAAGTACTGCATCCTTATTATGTCGATTGGCATACGAGCGACCGAAGAGAGTGCATGTGACCCAGATCTGGCTACAACAGCAATGCATAGTCAGCACCTTGTCCAAGGGTTTATGAGATTAATATTCCAGAAAAGAGCTCATACAAGACGCGATTCTTTCGTTATTCCATACGAAATATGAAGAAGTTGTAGGTGTTACCTGCCACAGAAGACAGTAATTTTATTATCGTCTCTAAAATTATTCCTCATATCGTACTCACAGTTTCCTCTAAGAGACAAGATAAGGGAAATAAGGTCTCATACGGGAGCATATAGATATTCATTTTTTCCACGCGCCGTTTGCGAGTGGAACGGTAAAGGGAAAAGCAGCAGTGGTATAACGTACTCCCCGCCGAGAATCGTATGGTGGCTTGCGGAATATGTACAGGATGTTCCACAATTCCTGTTGCACGCTTGTAGAGATTGGAAAGGGAACCACAGTAAATCAAGTTTAAGTCCGGAAACGTCATCCAACGACGCCACAGAGCGTCAATATTATAGGCGCCGGCGCCTGTAAATGTATGTACGTGTACAGGTTGATTCCGTCATGATGTTACTAACTCTGTAGAATGGTGGAGAAGGATAAATTTATCAGTTTGAGGTAAGGGTTCGTGTATAGGAAACGAACGAATCGAAAGTTATAAGCGAAAACAGATCTAATACCTCTGATAGTGGAATATATATACTGGTACTGTTATTGCTAAGACTGCAGCATAGGCGACTTTCAGAGGTGGTGGTATGGACTAAAAGAAGGAAAAAAATATTCATTGAACATGGGCTCTAAAATACATTCCTGGGGAGAGCTATTAGCACTTGTTCATCTTTACTACCATGAAACACATTTCCTGTATTGAACAAAGCTCATAGCTCTTAAGCACTTTAGAGCCATGTTTACTAGACCTTTTTCTTGTGTTTGTCTATACTACCACATCTGAAAGTAGCCTACCCTACAATGTTAGCAACAACAGTTCCAGTACATGTACCTCATTGTCAGAGACATCAGAACGGTTTCTGCCTATAGCTTTCGACTCGTTCGTTTCTGGTACAAGGACCCTTACCTCAAATTGATATATTTACTCTTCACCCTCATCCTATAAAGCTTGCAACATCATGACCGAATCACCTTTTGTTCACATACATTTACAGGCATCGGCGCCTATCGCTTTGATGCTCTGTAGTGTCAATTGATGGTGTTTCCAGACATGGGCTTCTATGTAAAACTTGATTTGCCAAGTGCCCTCCACAATATCTATAAGTGCGTAACATGAATTGGAAAACACCCTGTATGTGAGTGCACTGTTTTCTCCCTTTGATTTCTATCCTTCTAAAATTTGCTCCTCCGTTTGAATGGTCGTTCCTCAGACCAGTTACGTAACTGAATAGTCACATACGAAGTCTACTTGCGTTTCAAAACTCCATCTATTTAAGTAATAAAGAAAGGAATGAAGCACTTTGCACTCGAAGGAAAGTAGGGACAGCTACTTTCAACAAGGTCTTACTTATTGGCAGTAGTGGAAGTCCTTGGGCGGCAATGGGGCGCCAGAAAGTTAAATAGCTTCCAGCTTTGTGCGAGGGGCTATACAAGTGTGAGTTTGCAATGCATTTAGCAACCCAGATTGAGCTGGACACATGCTCCTGCTGTTCCCAGGACTTCCAGAATTTAGAATGTCCACACTTTCAAAAAGATCGTTGTAGTATTTTGAAGTGCTGTTAATAAATCTGCGGCGGTGGCTTTTAATTGTCACTTTTAGTCTGAGGAAAGCGGTTAGGTGGCGTGATCCTCGTCACTGGCGTTCGATAAGTTGTTTCAGGCAGTCACAGATATTTGCATTAGGATCAGTGCTGGACATTTAGCAGGCCAATTCAAACGCATTTGACTGTTACACACGCCAAACAGTCACGGATTAAACTCTGGTGCAAGCGACTTTTATTTTAAAAGGCAGTTACAGTACTACTGTATTATAACTCTCGTTAAAATTGCAAGCAAACAGCACAACCTAGATCTTCAGCAACTCGATAGCCGTTACGATTCATATAGTAAAAGGCGTAAAAATGGGCACAGGTGTAATTATGGGCACCCCTCACTAAGAGGGTATGGGAAGTGCTGCGGTCTGGCGACCAGGACCGAAAACGGTGCCTGTTGTTGACAGACCGTAGCAGTGAACAGTTGGAAGCATTGTTTGAAGCAGTGTAGTCACAGCGTCAGTTATTGTGTGAATTGGTGTTTGTTCAGGACTACAAACGTTTGGCAGGTATGTGAAATCGTTTTCTTTTTATATTCTTTGATTAGTTCAAAACAATTTCTCAGTGATATCTGGAATAAACGGATCCTAAGCTACTTTAAGAAAGACGTTTTATGTTGCTCATGTTTTTTGGTTTGAAATGGTGGTGGCCATGTTGCTTAAGAATGGTTGGTGTAAATATGGGCCCACTGGGTTGGTTTAAAAATGCGCTCCTATTTCAGGAGGGCCCATAATTACTCCTTCTCTTCTCTTAAACAATGTAAAAGATTTCAATAATTTTTTACATATATGGTTGGTCGAATTTTGTTTAAATTTCATATATACAACTCACACAGCAACAAACAAGCAAATAGTATTTTCAAATTGCGATAATAGACCTGACTGCTTTTGTTTGTCCTTGCAGAATACTGATAACGAAGAAGTGCTATGAATGTGAGAACCAGAGGCATCAGTGGGATAAATCTCAGATGGTACATGCCATAGCATCTGTGAAAGCAATGGAGGCTTCAGTGAAAGGTGCTGCAAGAACATTCAGACTGCTTCGTACCACTTTGCAGTGATTCCTTAAATGTGATAAAATCCCTGAGCAAGCAGTTCAAGAGACAAAGTTTGGGAGGAAACCAATTTTAAATGCAGACCTCGAAAAGCAGCTCGTTTCTTATCTCCTTGAGATGGAGCAAAAATTCTTTGGATGCACTTTGGCGGATCTGAGAAGAATGGCATTTTCAGTTGCCCAGTGAAATAGTTTGATAACCCCTTTCAAAGGAGGAAAAGCAGGATGAGCTTGGGCTCACTTTTTTCTTGAGAAACACAAGGACCGGCTTCAATTCGCAAACCTTGTGGAACTTCATATGACAGAGCCTTGGGCTTCAATAAAGAGAATGTGATGGTTTTCTTTGATTTGTTGGCAGACGCTTTCCACAAACACTCATATCTAGCAGACCAACTGTATGATGTGGACGAGATAGGCTGTCCATTGTCCAAAGAAAAATTCCAAAAGTGATGGGGACGAAAGGGAAGAAACCAATTGAAGCTCTAACGTCTGTAGAAAGGGGGACTACAATCACAGTTATGAGCACTTCAAGACATTATGTCCCACCGATGATAATTTTCCCTAGAATGAACATGTACCAAGCTGTAATGAGCGGCTACCCCTTTGGTGCAATTGTTAGAACCTATCCATCATTATGGGTTCAAAATAATTTGTTCACCAAAAAGTTTGTTCATTTCATTGAGAAAACATGTCCGGCTGAACAATGGTCTGTTCTCCTCATCTTGAATGGTCATTATAGCCACGTTCGAAATTCAGATGTGGTTGACTTGGTGAATGAACACCACGTGACTATCATCTCATTTCCTCCACATTGAACCCAGAAACTGCAGCCTCTAGATATGACGTTCATGGAACCTCTGAAAACGTACTACAACGAGGCACTGAGAATATGGTTGCATCACAATTGGCATCCTCTCACACCTTACGACCTTGTGAAAGTTTCTGGCCAAGCCTACCTTTGTACCCAATCAGCTGAGATAGCAATAAACGAATGCAAAGTAAATGAACCGTTACATCTCCACCGACGCTGATTTCATAGCTGCTGAGTTGGTTGCAGAAAAAATTGCTCCACAGAGGAACATAGATCTAATGTTTCTGGATCACATGCTCCTCTACTTGCTATCTCTGTACCATCGACGTCATCTGCTTCTTTTTCGAGTTATCCTGAGGTACAACCACATCAAGCTCTAGCTATGCCAGTTGACGAAGTCATTGAAACACCAGCGACTTCTCCTGGGACTTCAACAAATGCAGTTTCACCATTCTACATATCTCCTGTCCCCAGCATTAAGGAGAAAACCACAATACAGGGACAAAAAGCAGCAACTGCCTGCCACGTCACTGGAACGCCACACAAAGATCAGTTGAAAACATCGCTTGACAAAAGTGATGTCAAGAAGACGTCGTTGAGTTTCTCTGGGGTTAGAAGCCACCCTGCTGACAGAGGTGCAAATTCTAAAGGCCTTCAAAAAGAGAAAGTTTATTCTACAAAAATATCTGATTTATCATCGGACTCTTCAGGCTCCTGCAGCTCTCACCTTGTGGATGATGAGCTTAATGTGAACGATGGGGATACACCAGACTCAAGTGATACAATTGCATCTTTTGTGATAAAAAGTTCTCTCAAGACAGGAGAGGAGAGATGTATATTAAATGTGTTATGTGCCAAATGTGGGCACACTTAGATTGTGCTGGCTGTGAAGGAGCTACTTACTTTTATGATTACCGTAAATAATTTCAGATTCCATGCATAAATGTACGAAAGTTGGTTGTTGTAGACTAGTCTACCATTTTGTATTGTTTTAACCCATTACATTAAAATATTTCAAAAGATTACTCGCACCTTTTTATGGATGGCCGTACTTGCACTCCCATTTTTTTTAAAGTTCCATTTTACAAGCTTTTTGTAAATCTTTGTTTTCGAATAGAAATAACGGATACTAATCGTTGTTTCGCCTCTCAACATCTTTTAAACTTGTTATAGTTGTTAATGTAGGTATAAAATCTAGAATTTTTACAAAAAGAAGTACCTTTAAATCATAAACAAAAGAGGGTGTCCATATTTACACCTTTTCCTCTATTATCTGCAGCTTGATGTAACGACATTGCCACATAACTGAGGTATCTCTTGGACATGACGGAGCATCCTCCACCTCGTATGACTATTAAAAGACGTTGTAAGCAGATCACTTACTAATTTAAAATTAGTGGGGTGGTCTTTGAACAATGTTGCTCTGGGATCTTAGAACCCTCACGAGCGAGCGCTGGTTGAGAATATCGAAACATGTCCTTATGGCGAAATATGTATGTCTTTTTCTTAATTTTCATCACCGTTACAGAGTGAAAGCTATACTGTATAGTAATCCAATGGAAGTGGGTTTCCATTAATTTTTCTATTCGTAGTGCTTGTTTCAAAATTAATCAGAAGCCTGTGAATTTCTTTTTGGTAAAGAAGCACCCACTTAACTGGATGTAATTAGGTGACATAATAAGATAGGTCCAGATGTACAGAGTGCTGTCACGATCACCAGTCGTAAGCTTCCTCTATACTTTTACCTTTGCGTACTGTAATTTGAGGAAGACTTCTTTTCAATGTCTAATACCAGTTATTGAAATATTAGGAATTTATTTATTGTGTTTACGTCGTCAAGTTCATCGAGGAAATTAGACGCCTGGAGATCTGTGTGCATGGAAAGGCGATTTTGCAGATGCATAGTTTCTGCGCACATAGTCCGATTCAGATACACTAAACCAATTTCAGTAAACAATCGAGTGTTTTTGCTGGAACATAACACGGATTAAAGAAACATAAGAATTGTTCCTACATGCACTGATGTGAAAATATAGCATTAGTTTCAAGATACTAAATAAACGAATGGACACAGTGGGTCTAGAGTGATTCAGCAAGTTGGCTATCACCGATGTGCCGAAGATGAAGGCCTACAAAGCACTATCGAGGATGTTTCAGGTTACTCAGGATGGCCGTACTGGGATCAGAACCCCCTCTCTTCGATTACTAGTCCAGCTTGTCATTGCGCCATCTTGTGCAGCCACAGTCAGAATCGTTAATTATTGGAATTTATAAGAAGCGTTCTCCATCAGCTCGCTGTGTCGTCAGACGGCAGTTAAATGCACCCTGAGGAAGTGCTGTGAAGGTCTGCATCTAAACTTTTTACGGCATAGCAACGTATATTTCACAAAACTTTAGATATCTGACACTGAAAGTGCTTGATTTTGCATACTTTTTGGTGGAGTTCCACTATGTCAGAGATCTGAGCTTGGTGAATTTCATCGATGTAGTTTCCAAAGCTTTCAGTGTGCGTCTGTGTGTGTGTTTTGGTTGCAGTATTGGCAGGAATTTAGCCAAATTTGCTTATCGAAAAGGTAAGTTAAATCGCTTGTTAAATACGTTACTGTATCCAAGTGAAGAAAATAAGAAGGCAAAATATCAGACACAAGTTCGATGACTGGGCAAAATTTCGAAACACTACTTGACATTGAACAGAAACCTTTTGAACGCCTTTGTTTGGTGAATCATTTCAATACATGTCTCCTTTGCGGGTTGGCTACCTGCTTGTTTGCAGACTCGCCGATTCAGCTGCTCCACCTGTACAACATGCGAATGCCAAACAGCTGATTCTAAATTTTTACAAACATGAACAACATTATCGCGGTTCATGTCATTGTTTGGATAACGGACCTCTTCTGACTCTTGTTTGATAAAAAAAAAAAAAAAACAGAGGATCGATGTGGAATCAAAAACATGGTGCCCTGTAGCAAACTATAACACTATACTTTACGTAGCACAGTTGTCCGACTGCACTTAGAAATTTCCATTCAACAGCTTTCCTGCATGTGAGTGCTCGTTTTACGTACATGTAGTCAAATTACCAGGAAGATTAATGATACGTCATGACTGATTTTCTAAGCTAAGTGCAGGCCTTCATTGTTTAGGTAAGGAATGATATGTCAAGAATGATATATGGAACGGACCCAGGATCTAGAAACGAATCGGAAATGGCGTAGTTTAAGGAACCATCCTGGCTTCCAAGTGGGGTTGTTTGCAGAAACCGTTAAAAAATTTTTGCTCCAGTTACCAAAAGTCAAGTGTAATCAGTAAATGAGAGTATATTGTTTGAACAGTGTGTCGGGAAGGCCACAGAATACAGTAACGCTGGATCGCAAGATACTTAAAATTCAGTTGTTTCCAAAACATATATTTAGATTTTTTGTATATGGTATACCGCTGCTGCAATAAATTACATGAGATGAATTTCTATATATGTGTATTCCACCAGGGTGGCGATTTATTTTTTTATGCTATTTAGATCACTAAGAAAATAAATTTTTCGAGAAAAGTCCGGAGGGTCCTACGCTAAATCGGTGATACCGTCATTCTCTGTAATGAAACACCGAGAAAATTAATGAATTCCATCAACAAATTAATAAAATATATAACAACATCAAATTTACCGTCAAATAAGAAACAAAAAATAGCATCAAATCTCTAGACATAAAACAGCTAATAATAATGTTATCCATAACTTTGACGTATTATGTAATACAACCACAACTGAGTGTATAATATATGATTCATCATGTCATTCATTAGCACATCAGGCGGTACATTTTCATGTCCTGATAGATCACGTCCTTAGCTCCCTTCCTCGAGAAAGCGTGAAGATAGAACTGGATATAATTAGGGTTGCCAATAATGGCAACAGGACTAACATAGTCGATAAAATGTACAGAAATAAAATTGAGGCCATGTATGCAAATGAAAATGAAGAAATAACGTTTGAAAAAATAGAAAGAAAGAAGAAAGAAAATTGCGCTACAGTACCGCACTTGAAGAATGTTTCTCGAAAAATAAGGTACACATCTCATAACCTCAATCTTAAAACTAGCTTTTCCACAGAAAATAAATTACGAATAAACGCAATTCACAGAACAGACAAATCTAAAATATACTGTCAGTCAGAAATACACAAAATTAAATGCAGCAATTTTGACATGTTATATATCCGACAAACAGGTTGAAAATTTAGTACAAAATATAAAGAACACATAACAAATGCAAAAACAACGTATCCAAATTACTACGCATCGCAGAGAAAAACAACACTCAACAGTAAGCATAAGCAGTAGCCTTTCAAGTCTTCGTAGCACTAAAGATGGGAGCTATACTAACATTTCAGAGGTGACAGAGCTCTATGGCCGTTTGACAAAAAAAAGTGCATTTTTAACGAAGGAACCGAGCTTCGAAATAAGAAATGTATTGAGAACTAGGGAAATATTCTTTCCAGGGCGTAGATAATTCAGAACGAAAGGCGACCCTAAATTTTACCTTCAATAAGAAGTCGACTTTCATTAAAGATAATGAAATGTGAGCAAAGACTATATCTCCATCATAATTATAGATACATAATACGACACCTGTGCTCTAACATCATAAATATGACAAAGCAGAATAAGCTCATAATTCATAAATAACATTAAAGACCTCATAAAACTAAGCAAATAGTGTCCATACCATCAACAAATGTGTATCTATGTATATGTATATGTATATTTGTGATGGCTTAATTTTATATGGGTACCACCTGACGATGAGCAATACTCGAAAGTAGTCGGGGAGAAATACAACATAAAAAGAATAAATTGCAGATCTAGTCTAATACACATCCAAAAAATGGATCTCATGTAATGTAATAAGAAAAGTATTGAAACTAAAGATACATACAGCACGAAAAGTGAACAAACAAACAAAAGTTTTCCACTGAAACAAAAATAATTATTAGGAGGTATGGTCACCCTAACTGCCACACATGTTTGGAAGTGACGTGGCATTTTCTCTAAGAGATGGTGCAAGACCTCATTCCTCACAGATGAAGGGCTGCAGTTCGTCTCCCCAGTGTCTCCCATACATGATCTACAGGCCGGACAAGGTGGCCGAGCGGTTCTAAGCGCTACAGTCTGGAAGCGCGAGACCGCTGCGGTCGCAGGTTCGAATCCTGCCTCGGGGATGGATGTGGGTGATGTCCTTAAGTTAGTTAGGTTTAAGTAGTTCTAAGTTCTAGGGGACTGATGACCTGAGACGTTAAGTCCCATAGTGCTCAGAGCCATTTGAACCATGATCTACAACAGATCTGGCCAGTATTTCCTTTCTTGGAACAAGTTCGCGCACTGGGCATACATCTGTGTCTGGCCAACGTCTCGCATTTCCGTACAACTAATCTCAATGGAATAAGTGTATGAAAGAGATGGGTATGAGCTGAAGGTTAGTGGGAAACAGTGGAAGACGCGTAGTTACTAGAAAGGGATCGGTTCTCAAAGTCAAATATCACAGTTCACGTTTGCGTCCATCAGTAGGGTTTATTTTCAACTTTTGTACGCCCATCAATGTAGTAAGTATCTCTCTTGACCGAATAAGTGGGTTAGTTGATGATAATGTAATGAACAGACCAAAGAGATTTATTTGTAGGAGAAAACAGTGCACACACAGGCATTTAACTCAGAGCTGTGATGTTTAAAAATTTATACACGTGTAGATTTTGTAAGGGACGATCGAAAAGGTTCTGTTCGGAGGGCGTGCAGTCCACAATCGGTATGCCAATCATGTAAAATAGCCGAGAGCATTGAGGCAAGCGTCCCATCGACGCATCAGGATGGAGATACCCGTTTCGTAAAACACCGTATCTTGCTGTACGAAGAAGTCCGTAACTGCCTGCTGCATATCCTCGTCTGCAAGGAATCGTCGGCTGTTCAAGGCCTTTTTTAAGGGACTGAAGGCGTGATAAACCCATGGGTAGAGATCAAGACTACAGAGCGGATGCTCGAGTGTCTCCCACTTTAGTGAGGCTGATCTCTCAGATTGACCGACTTCTTGAGTCGAGTCGCGACCAACATTGAACCTGGCGTACCATTCCATAACGGTAGCTTTCAGCAGGCATGCTGCCCCATACACATATTTCATTCTCCAATGGATGTTTACGGGTATTTGTCCTTCGGCGCCCAAGAAAAGGATAACAGCACATTGTTGATGTTTGGACGCATTTGGTAATAACGTCGCCATACTTCACGTTTCCACATTTACAGCACGCACATCGGAATGACACGAACGACACACTAATCCCTTGCTTACACGTCGAAGCTCAATACCCTCATTGGAGTCGCATTATGTTCCCTGTATGCTGCAGCAATGCCCTCAAACGAAAACTTTTTGATTCTCTCTTATGCATTTTGTGATATACACTCCTCGACTAATGTCTGAAGTAGTGCTAGAGGGAATTGATATCATGCATTATGCAATGTACGAGGGGATGGAGATCTCTTCTGAACAGCACGTTGCGAGGCATCCCAGACATACTTAATAATGTTCATATTTGGGAAGTTTGGTGGCCTGCGGAAGTGTTTAATCTCAGAAGAGTGTTCCTGGAGCCACTATATAACAATTCTGGACGTGTGGGGCGTTGCATTGTTCTGCTGGGATTTCCCAAGTAAGTCGGAATGCACAATGGGCATCAATGGATGCAGGCGATCAGACAGGATGCTTACGTGCATGTCACCCGTGAGAGTCGTATCTAGACGTATCAGGAGTCCCATATCACCCCAACTGCACACGCCCCACACCATTACAGAGCCTGCACCAATTTGAACAGACTTTATTCATAGTAGGAGAAGGCTGAACAAAGTACTGAAATAGCTGTGACAGCATCTTTGTGCATTCGGGAACAGTAGTTTAGAAAATATTTTCAAAAAAATCTCAAATTCCGCGTTTGAATAAATCGATGCTAGAGTGGGGTCCTACACTGCAGTTCTCTCAACTCAAGCTGCAAGGAGTGACGCATATCAGCAGCCAAAAGCGTGAACGGTCTAACAAATAATTCTGTATCTGTCGTGAGTCTTAGCGAATTCAGTATTCAAACTTCTTTCAAAACTCTTCATGTAACACTCCAATTACTGAAATCAGTCAGTCACGTGAATTCCAAGAATGAATGGTTTGAGATCATGAATATCAAATATACTTTATCAGGGATTTAATATTTGTTTGAAATCATCAATACTGTTCGGCATATCTGTGATCAATTGTCTCACTTTCATGGAGAGGTTTTAGGAACTTGGTGACGTAGACCATAAGAAAATACGAACGTAAGGAATATCAGACAAGCTGTATGATTGGACTGAAGAGTTTCTAGCAAACAGAACACACTGTGTCATTCTCAATGACGTGAACGTAGCTTCGGGTGTATCTCAAGGGAGCTCTATTGGACCATTACTTTTCACAGTAAATGCAAATGACCTGGTGGATAACGTCAAAAGTTGCATGAGGCTTTTCGTGGAGAATGCTGTTGTATACAGAGAAGTCGCTGCGCTAGAAAATTATAGATAAATGCAGGAAGGCCTGCAAAAGATCGACGCTTGGTGCAGATACTGAAAATTGACCCTCAACATAAACAAATGTATCGCGTCACGCGTAAATCGGCAGAGAGACCCATTATCGTATGATTACACGACTGCAAAACAATCACCGGAAGCAATTACGTGCATAAAATACGGATGAGTCTGTAGTGATTGAAAGTGGAACGCCGACATAACTAATCGCACGTAAGGCAGACTGAAATTAATTGGAAGAATCCTTAGGAAATGTAGCCCACCCACAAAGGAGGTAGTTTACAAACTGTCATTCGACCAATACTTGAATATTGCTCGTCAGTATGAGATCCGTAGCATTGATAGAAAAGAACCAAAGAAGAGGAGCGCGTTTCGTTACAAGTTCATTTAGCAATCGTGAAAGCGCCACGGGAGATGCTCAGCCAACGCTAGTGGCAGACGGTGCAAGAGAAGTGCTCTGAATCTCGGTGTGGTTTCCTGTTAAAGTTCCGAGAGCGTTCGTTCCTAGAAGATGCAATCAACATGTTGCTTCCTTCTACATATATATCTCGCGAAAAGACCATAAAGGTAAAATTATAGGAATTCTAGCTCACACAGAGGATTAAGAGAAATCGTCCTTCTCGCTAACTATTCGCAACTGGGACAGAAAAGGGGGGCAAGTGACAGTGGTAGACTAAGTACACTCCATCACACACTGTAAGGTGGCTTGTGGAGCATAGAAGTAGATGTAACTGTGAGGCCTGCAATCTGCCGAGGATCAGGGAGACGCTTGGTCTCTCTACCAGTAATCTCTAGGTATGGCGGACTAGTGCATCATGTCATCTTTGTGGCTGGTAATTTAATTCCTTTAGGAATATAACTACGCTGTCGTATATCAACTACTGTGAGTGGCTTTTAGTGACCTACATCTATATATGCGGGGTGTCCCAAGAGGAATGGTCAATATTAACGGCTGTGAGAGCAACAATCATTCGAAGTAAAAAAAAGTCTCGTAAACAAGGGCTCTAAAGTGCATACAATGCATACCGTAAGACCTATGAGCATTTCTTGATTCTTCGATACTGTGAAACATATCTCTTGTAGTACAACCTCTTTGCTTTCCATCTTCTGATAGGTGATAGTATGGACCAAAACATAAAGAAGGTCTAATAAACATGGGTTCTAAAGTGCGTACCTTAACAGCTATGAGCACTTGTTCATCTTCGCTTCTGTGAAACATCTTTTCTACTGAACAAGTGCGCATAGCTCTTAAGGTATGCATTTTATTGCACATGTTTACTGGACAATTTTTTCTTGTTTTGCTCCGTTCTACCTCCTCCCACTACATGAGAAGCAAAACACTTGCAGCAGAAGAGGTTTGTTCGTGTCGAAGATGAAAAAGTGCTCATAGCTCTTAAAGTGTGCATTCTAGGGCCCATGTTTACCGGAATTTTTTGCTTCGAATCATCGTTCCTACCATATCCATGAATATTGAGCATTCCTACTGGGACACCCTGTATACTCCGAAAGCCACTGTATAATGCTTCTACATCTACATCTACATATATACTCCGAAATCCACCATACGGTGCGTGGTGGAGGGTACCTAGCATCTTCTCTCCCTGTTCCACTCCCAAACAGAACGAGGGAAAAATGACTGCCTATATGCCTCTGTACGAGCCCTGATCTCTCTTATCTTATCTTTGTGGTCTTTCCGCGAAATATAAGTTAACGGCGGTAAAACTGTACTGCAGTAAAATTTTACTGTATTGTGCTTGGTGGAGGGTACATCGTACCAATAGCGCCGATATCCTTTCCTATTCCATAAAAATTCGTGTACTGATTGAGGGAAAAATGACTGTACGTATCCTATCTCCCTTTTATCTTCTTCTTCAGATCCCTCTGTTATCACACGTTGGTGGCAATATAATAGTCGCACAGTCTTCTTCCAAAAGAGGTTCTCGCGAGAACTACACCGTCTTTCTTCCAGGTTTCCCATTTAAGTCATCCAAGTATTTCTGTTACACTTTCGTATGGCTCTTCCGACCTGTTAGAGGCGGGTCTCTAAATGCTTTCGATGTCTTCTTATGCGTACTTGATAAGGACACCAGACACTAGAACAATACTCTAAAAGCCGGCCGGAGTGGCCGAGCGGTTCAAGGCGCTACAGTCTGGAACCGCGCGACCGCTACGGTCGCAGGTTCGAATCCTGCTTCGGGCATGGCTGTGTGTGATGTCCTAAGGTTAGTTAGGTTTAAGTAGTTCTAAGTTCTAGGGGACTGATGACCTTAGACGTTAGGTCCCATAGTGCTCAGAGCCATTTTTGAATACTCTAAACCTGATCGAACAGGCAACTTGTATGCGATTTCCTTTACAGATGCGCCGCACTTTCACAGAACTCTTTCAATATATATAACTCTGCTGTCCGTTTTTTCCTAATACTTCTTTTACAAGATTCTGCCATTTCATACTGTTTCCTAATATTGCTCCTACGTTGAAGCGCCAAAGAAACTAGTACAGGCATGCGTATTCAAATACAGAACAGGCAGAATGCGGCACTGTCGTCGGCAACGCTTATATAAGACAACAAGTGTCTGGCGCAGTTGTTAGATCGATTACTGCTGCTACAATGGCAGGTTATCGAGATTTAAGCGCGTTAGAACGTGGTGTTATATTCGGCTCACGAGCAATGGGACACAGCATCTCCGAGGCAGCGATCAAGTGAGGATTTTCCCGCACGACCATTTCACGAGTGTGCCATAAATATCAGGAACCCGGTGAAACATCAAATCTCCGACATCTTTGAGACGATTGAAGAGAATCGTTCAACGTGACAGAAGTCCAAACCTTCCGCAAATTGCTGCAGATTTCAGTGCTGCGCAATCAACAACTGTCAGCGTGCGAACCATTCAATGAAACATCATCGATATGGGCTTTAAGAGCCGAAGGCCCACTCGTATACCCTTGATGACTGCATGACAAAAAGCATTACCCCTCGCCTGGATCCATCAACACCGACATTGGATTGTTGATGGTAGGAAATATGTTGCCTGGTCGGACATGTCTCGTTCCAGATTGTATCGAGAGGATGGACGTGTACGGGTATGGAGACAACCTCATGAATCCAATCCATGGACCCTGCAAGTCAGCAGGGAACTGTTCAAGTTGGTTGAGGCTCTGCAGTGGGATGGGGCCCGTGCATTTGGAGTGATGTGGGCGCCTGATAGGTCTAGATACGACTCTGACAGGTGACACGTACGTAAGCATCCTGTCTGATCACCTGCATCCATTCATGTCCATTGTGCATTCCCACGGACTTGGGCAATTTCAGCAGCATAATGCGACATCCCATACGTCCAGAATTGCTACAGAGTGGCTCCAGGAACACTCTTCTGAGTTTAAACACTTCCGCTAGCCACCAAACTCCTCAGACTTGAACATTATTGAGTATATCTGCGGCGCCTTGAAACATGCTGTTCAGAAGAGAACATGCTGTTCAGAAGAGGGAGGGGGGGGGGGGGTGGGGTGGACTCTGCCCGATATTAGGCAGGTGTACTAGTTTCTTTGGCTCTTCAGTGTAAATACTTACACGATGTGACGTGTTCAAGATGTTCACCACTAATCTTGTAAACAGGCGCTATCGAGTTCTTTCTCTGTATTATAGGCATTGTCTTACATACAGGGTGGTCGTAAACAATCTGAAAAGCTTGTAAGTGTGTTGCACTATAGTCTGCGCTGAGAAATATTTGTTAACTGAAATTGACGTTAACCTATCAGGTCATTGGGCCCGCATATTCAAGCGGCCCGCCAGATACAATTAGTGTCAGTTGTTCTCATAGCGCACGAGACTGCTTAGTCTTGGTCTTTGTTTCGATCCTTACTACGGTCACATGTCCAGTTTTTGTATCGTTCTCTTGTTTTGTTTTAGGAAACCAAACGAAAAATACGTTTGGCGACACCATCTCAAGCGGACCGCTTCAATTTGCTCGCAGAACGGCCTGATTCGCTAACTTCAATGCGATTTAACTCGGAAACGGCGCAACGTATCGTATTTCTTTCTTAACAATTATTTCTCAGCACAGTCTACCCTGATACACCCTTACAAGCTTTCCAAACTGTTTCCGACCACCATGTATATACACCTACAAAGAGAGCTGCCATTGATTACAGCAAATGGATATTTTGTCTTTTTGCACTTCATTTCCATCGTTCAATGGCGATACTTGCGTATAGACAACACGATCGTCCGCCAACATTCTTATAGTGCTGCTGATCCTATCTGTTGTGCTCATAAGCCCTTCTTTGGCCTATCCATCGTCCAGGTAGATTTTCAAACATGTAGGCTCTGACAACTCTGTGGTAGTGAGGCGGAGCGATATCATGTTGTAGGTAAAATCTTTCATTTCCAAACACCTCTCGGATGGCAGGTAAAATCCATGTTTGAAACATATGAAGATGCACCACATCAGTTACAGTACCTTCAAAGTACCAATGAAACCACGCGATGGCAAACCGCACCACACATTAACACCCGGTAGATTACCTTCTTTGTCCCCGTGAACGTACGCGCAGTTGTGGCGATTTACAGTACCGTTCAGTTTGAATTGCGGCTCGTCCTACCAGATAAACATCCCTGAAAAACGTTCATCCTCGAGAATAATGTCTTCCAACTACTTGCATCACTCCATTCTTCGATCCGGATCGGCATCGTTCATAGCATGCAGCGATCCTCGAATGCACACTTCGCACTTTGTAGCCTTCAGAATTTGTCGTACGCTTGATCGGCTTACCCCGCTTTCACGTACACCCTGCTTCACAGATTTTTGAGGTGGGCTAGTAAAATGTTGCAACACAGCAGCGCTGGAAGCCGGACTTGTTGATGTATTTGGCTGGCCAGATCTGCCCTTATGCACATCTTGAACAGTACCGTTGGCTTAGATTTCTCCCGAGTACGATAAATTGTTGTACGTGTTGGTGGCTGAGTTCCGTACGCATTACGTAATTGCCGTTGAACCTTCATTATGTTTTCGTACTTCCAGTAGCACTCAATAGGGCCTTGTGTTGCTGCACTGTCATCTGCTGGAAAACGCGCCAAGATCCGTTGAGAAAACAATGGTCTACCCTAACGCGCAAAATTGCAATGATACGTCATTTTGTTCCAAAGATGTTAACTACCAAAGAGAGTTCGCATTTTTCTGGACCCTTCTGTATTAGTTTCGTACTCTATCACTTGTGTAGTGTGTCTTTCAGGTGTCGTCAATTTCCTGACATATTGAAATACTTGTTAACCACTTTGTAAAAAGGTTGAGAGAGACAAAGCAGACAATTACCGGCCAATTTCTTTGCTACCAGCGTAAAGGAGAGTAGTGGCACAGCTCAGTGCACATAATTTGCTGGCAGACTCTCAGTTTTGTGCAATTTGGAACACTATCGCAGAGTTACCAAAAGTGCGTTGATGTTTCACTCTCTATTCCAAGTAATACCACACATTTTGTTGTGGTTGCCATGAGAGCCAACACCGTGTTACAAGAGGAGGCCGAAAGGCACGCGTTTTAGCTCACGCAGGCTGGCGTAAGGTCAGGAACAGGATTTGGAAATTAGACTTCAGAAAAACGGACGTAGCTGGTGGAATACTTAACTTTAATCCATTAATGATTAACGTCGCTCTTGACGGTACATGATTCACAATATCAATAGTAACTGAATATGGCCCCTTGCTAGGTCGTAGCAAATAACGTAGCTGAAGGCTATGCTAACTATCGTCTCGGCAAACGAGAGCGTATTTAGTCAGCGAACCATCGCTAGCAAAGTCGGCTGTACAACTGGGGCGAGTGCTAGGAAGTCTCTCTAGACCTGCCGTGTGGCGGCGCTCGGTCTGCAATCATTGATAGTGGCGACACGCGGGTCCGACGTATACTACCGGACCGCGGCCGATTTAAAGGCTACCACCTAGCAAGTGTGGTGTCTGGCGGTGACACCACACATCTTCTATAGGATTAGGATCTGGTGATTTACGGGGACACTCGAGTTCTTTACGGAAATTTCAACACGATGATGTAAAAGACAAGTGAACACTTGATCAACGAGAATCTTGAAACAAATGCCCTGGTTCATGTTCAAGGTAATCTGAATGAATAGACCCTAGTCATGGTACGAAAAATAACTCAAAACCATCACATGACCACCTCCAGTCTGAAGAATACACTGCATGCGCTGCGAGTTAACCGCCTCATTGGGCCGCCCATCTTTTGAAACGAGAGAACATCGCGAATCGTTGAAACAAACAACACGCCTTCAATCAGCCAGTGTCCAGTTTATTTGGTTTTTGGTCCATCGAAGACACGCAACTTTGTGTGCCGCCGTGAACCTTAGCCTTCTGTGGGGTAGTCGACTCCAAAATGCGATTTGTTCACTCGATAAGTGGTTGTAATGGGCCTACCTTTACTGACAGCAGCAATTCCCGTGTGCTTGGAAGTGGTGGAGGGTACCTAGCATCTTCTCTCCCTGTTCCACTCCCAAACAGAACGAGGGAAAAATGACTACCTATATGCCTCTGTACGAGCCCTGATCTCTCTTATCTTATCTTTGTGGTCTTTCCGCGAAATATAAGTTAACGGCGGTAAAACTGTACTGCAGTAAAATTTTACTGTATTGTGCTTGGTGGAGGGTACATCGTACCAATAGCGCCGATATCCTTTCCTATTCCATAAAAATTCGTGTACTGATTGAGGGAAAAATGACTGTACGTATCCTATCTCCCTTTTATCTTCTTCTTCAGATCCCTCTGTTAGCACACGTTGGTGGCAATATAATAGTCGCACAGTCTTCTTCCAAAAGAGGTTCTCGCGAGAACTACGCCGTCTTTCTTCCAGGTTTTCCATTTAAGTCATCCAAGTATTTCTGTTACACTTTCGTATGGCTCTTCCGACCTGTTAGCGGCGGGTCTCTAAATGCTTTCGATGTCTTCTTATGCGTACTTGATAAGGACACCAGACACTAGCACAATACTCTAAAAGCCGGCCGTAGTGGCCGAGCGGTTCAAGGCGCTACAGTCTGGAACCACGCGACCGCTACGGTCGCAGGTTCGAATCCTGCCTCGGGCATGGCTGTGTGTGATATCCTTAGGTTAGTTAGGTTTAAGTAGTTCTAAGTTCTAGGGGACTGATGACCCATAGTGCTCAGAGCCAACCAATAAAATCTTCTCTGTTTACAAGCTGCCTTACTTCGAATAAACCACTCGAGCTTTCGACAGCTGCCTCCGCCATCGTCAACATGAGTTAAAATCACCGACTTCTGGACTGGCACGGTGTTCTGCAATGTCAGCGTCTGGAATTTTCGAAAGAGGGACGAAGCGACGAATGCGCGGAAGGCTAATTGGGCAGCTCCTAGCAGCACCGTACGGCCGCGGGACCGTGTGGCGCAGATGACAGATTTCCTTACTGACATTGAACTGTACTCCTGTTTTGTCATCGGCGGAAGCTGTCAGGAGCGAGATGCAGGCGGTATAAGAAGTGTTGACTAGGTACACATTGCTGTACAGTGGTAGGTTTCCGGTATCTTTCTGAAAATTGGTTCGACTGCTAGAGGACTTTGTTGGAGTGCTGAGAAACTTAGCCCTGTGTTGTAGCCGAGGGGCACCGCGACCTCCTGCCGTACAACCATGTCTGTAGGGTTGTCTGCTTGGCAGACTGAAGCAGTGCACCCACAACGTGCGATGCGCAAAAGAATTAAAAGGGCACGTCTTTAGACTACTGTCGTTTTCCCCCATTTGACGCAGAAGTGTGAAATTTGGCTCAAACATGGCTACAACCTTCCTTTGTAATGATGCAGAAGTGTGGCTCGCCACGACATCACCGTTGGGCTCGGTGATACTTCAGACAGGAAGGTGCCAACACATGTGAAGAAAAGGTCAGAGCTAAGGAGTTCATGTGAGGTGTAACATGAGTTAATGATGACATACTGGCCCAAAGCCGGCCGGAGTGGCCGTGCGGTTCTAGGCGCTACAGTCTGGAACCGCGTGACAGCTACGGTCGCAGGTTCGAATTCTGCCTCGGGCATGGATGTGTGTCATGTCCTTAGGTTAGTTAGGTTTAAGTAGTTCTAAGTTCTAGGGGACTGATGACCACAGCAGTAAGTCCCAGAGTGCTCAGAGCCATTTTTGAACTGGCCCAAAATTTCACCATAATTTAGCGCAACGCCATCTTGGACGTGTCACATGATGGGAAGGTCGTCACAGCCCCTTATCCATATCTCACCCCATCTGTTGAATCTTATCTAAAATAGGCAATGCATCACTAGCGCAAGACATTTTTTTACAGAGAGACTGAAATATGACGTTGTCAAGCCCTATTTAAGAAAGGTGATAGGAGAGATGTCAATAACTATCGACCTGCTTCACTGCTGACATCACTTTCCAAAATTTTTGACAAGGTGAGCTACATGTTCACTCACCAAATTTTACAAGCATTAAATAAAAAATAGCGCCCATTACTGTTTTCTGCGACCTATCTAAGGCATTTGACTGTGTGAATCACAGTATTCTCCAAGATAAATTGCCGTTTTATGCGACTGATAGTATAGCAAACCAATAGATAATGTCGTATCTAACAAAAGAATGCAGAAAGTTATGCTTAATAATTCAACCAGTATAACCTGGGGATGTAATTCTGAATAGGGAGAAATCATTATGCAGTTCCCCAAGGCTCACTCTTCGGTGTTCCTCATGTATGTAAACGATATTGCATACAGCAAACAGAATTCGTTCTTTTTGCAGATGACACTAGTATTGTAATCAATCCAAGCATACATACAGGAACAGAAGAAACAGTGAACAATGTCTTTAATAATATCATCAACTGGTATACTATGAATGAACTCACTCCCAATTTTAAAAAGACACAACACATTCAGTTCTGCATGTCTTAGGGTACTACACATGACGAGTAAATAATAAATTCAAAATTCTTATGTTCACATATTTATGAGAAATTAAATTGGAAAAAGCAAATTCTGGAATTCCTAAAACAACGTAGTTCAGTCTCATTTGCACTTAGAATCATTGCAAATCTTGGGGAGAGACAAATCAGTAAGTTGACATATTTTGCATGTTTTCATTCAATAATGTCGTATGGAATAATGCTTTGTGGAAACTCCTCTTTAAGAAACAAAGTCTTCATTGTTCAAAAACGTGCCATAATTTAATATGTGGTACTCTCCCACAATCGTTTTTCAGACATCTGTTTAAGGAGTTAGGCATTATGACTATTACTTCGCAGTATATTTATTCCGCCGGCCGGCGTGGCCGAGTAGTTCTAGGCGATTTAGTCTGGAATCGCGCGACCGCTACGGTCGCAGGTTCGAATCCTGCATCGGGCATGGCTGTGTGTCATGTCCTTAGGTTAGTTAGGTTTTAGTAGTTCTAAGTTCTAGGGGGCTGATGACCTGAGATGTTAAGTCCCATAGTGCTCAGAGCCATTTGAGCCAATTTATATTTATTCAGTCGTAAAGTTTGTTACAAATAATCCACTGCGGATCAAAAGGAACTATGTTAGAATATTTACAGTATCAGAAAGAAAAATGACATTCATTACTCCACATTAAGGTTGTCTTTAACACAAAAAGGTGTGCACAATGTTGCAACCAAAATTTTTGATCACTTACCCAGTGACATAAAATGTCTGACAGACAGTAAAGCACAGTTTGAGAACAAACTGAAAAAGTTTTTCCTTAACCACTTCTTCTGTTCCTTAGAAGAATTTCTATTAATGTAATGTGTAAATGGTGATGGGTAGGAATTACTAACTCACATTTGTGTATTTAAAAAAAATACTTACAAATGTTCAGTATGTGCCATATTTACAAATTTACGAAGTGAGTGTAAAATGACTCGTTCCACATCATTACGATTTACCGTGCAAAATGATCCGCGGAACATGAAACTAACTAACTAATCAACTAACTTCTGCGACTGAGGTCATAACTGCAGCGTTCAGCGTTGAAATCACGCGGTTGTCTTATGGATGGCTGAGGAAAACATTCAGACACACCGGTGCACAAAACTGACACAAAAAAGGATTTGAGGAAGTGACATAAAGGGTGTCACTGAAACAATTCCCTCTCTTGGGGCGTTCATTTACACACATTTAGAGATCACTTACGACACTTAGTGCGGTGTACAACAGAACGACGTTCTTGACAACCTTTAACGCTGCCGATACTCCCCTCCCCTTGGACGATTCAAACCTGAGGACATCGTGAGCCTGCAGGTCTGTCGACCATGATCTGACCCCTCTGGAGTGTAGCGTGACTGCAATTTTTTAATGTGGAATACAGGGTGGAACCACTATGGACCATTCAAACCCTTTTGCACAAATTTGAACCCGTCAGAAGCACCAAAGAGTGTTTATGCTTGTTCATTTTTAGCTCTCCTATTTCATGCCCTCCTATGGCATGATCACAGGGGTTGGCAGGGGGGGGGGAGGGGGGTTTGGGATTGACTCATGCACAAACAAAATGGAAAAGGGTCCCTTTAAGACCCTCCGGTTAAGTAACACTCACAGTGCCAGCCACGCACTTATGACGAGAGCTTTAAAAATGTACTTGCACAAATAGAATACTTGACAGATTATTAGGTGCTTGCTGTCAGGCAACCACTTGACAACACCCCGCTCGCCAAAGTTGTGGGGTGGCATTGAGGGTGCTGCCAAACCGGAGATATTAGAAAGACCCTTTGCCATCTTATTTACACATGTGCCAATGTCACATACCCGATGAACGTTCCACAGAGGGGCGTGAAGCAGGAGGGCTGCAAAACCGTAAACACCCTTTGCCGATTTGGATCATGTTCAGATTTCGTCGAATGGTTTTAAACGGACAGCAGTGGTTCCACTCTGTATAACAGAGCAAAAATTGCCACCGTGCTACACTCCAAAGGGGTTGCAGCCCCACGATATCGTTAGGGGAGAGCTGAATCGTACAGAGGGTGTCATCAGTGGCAAAGAACGTCGTTCTGTTGCACATCTCACTGCAAGCTGGAATTTTTGTCGAAATGTATGCAAATGAACTCCCCAAAGGGAAGGGTGGTTTCAAGGCGCCCTTTATTCCACCTCCTGAGGCCTTTTCGTGTAGATTCTGAGCTGCGATGTGTCTGAAATGTTTCCTCGCCTACCCACAAGAAAACAGCGTGATTTCAATGCTGAGCGCCACAGTTCTGGCCTCCATTGCAGATGCTTCAAGAGAAGGGGCGAGATGTGGGTAATGGGAATGTGATAACCTTCCCATTGCGTGACACATCCACGTTGGCGTTGGATAGAATTTTGGTGAAATTTGGTGCCGATTTGATATCATTAACCCACATTACACCTCACATAAATTCCGAAGCTCTGTTTATATATATATATATATATATATATATATATATATATATATATATATATATATATATATATATATATATATATATATATGTCGACACCTTGATGTTTGAAATGTCGCCAATTCCGACGGTGAAGTTGCATAGTGCCACACTTTTGCATCATAACGTAGGAACGTTGAAGGCACCTTTGAGAGAAATTTCAGACTTCTGTGTCGCAGAGGGGGGAAATGGTGTTTCAAAAAAGTGACTCTTTAATTCTTTCGTCCATTGTACTTCTGGTCCGGTTAACGGATGGTGAAAAGGCTGCCAGAGGACGCCAACGTTGCCGCACTACTTTACAGCCCCAGTCACGTGCACTGAACGAGAGCTTGACAGTATCTTTCCACTCTTTGGGCATTTAGGGGCCCACTTGGCCTACCGACAGCGAGTTGTCTGTGAGTTACCAGCAAGTTGTCGACGAGTTGTATATGAGACCGGCCGAGAGCTCTGAGAGAGGCGGTGCAGTTCTTACCACACTTCAACCGCATTCGGAAGGTCGACGTTTAAAATTCTCGTCTGACATCGAGATTTAGGTTTTTCGTGATTTCCAGTCGCTCAAGGCAAATGCCGGTATTCTTCCTTTGAAATGGCATGGCAGATTTTCCTCCCCATCCTTCCCTACTCCGAGCTCGTACTCCCTCTCTAACGACCTAATCAACTGGCCATCTAAACACCAATCTGCCTTCATTTCTACATTAGACTATGAGTGTCTACTTCATAGATGATGTACTGCTAGCTACCGCCCCTCGAATGGAGCTTTGTGTCAAAGTGATAATCAGTGGACTTGTGTGTTTTACGTTGATGCTATTCCTAAGCGTTAGTGCTTATTTACTGTACTTGTAATACATGCGATAACTTTGGTTTAGCTGTCTCCATTAGTAGGTAGTAGAATTGCAGTGATCCGTCCGCTGTGGCCGAGCGGGTCTACGCGCTTCAGTGCGGAATCTCTCTGCTGCTACGGTCGCAAGTTCGAATTTTGCCTGGATGGATGTATGTGATGTCCTTAGGTTAGTTAGGTTTGAGTAGTTCTAAGTCTGGGGGAGTGATGACCTCAGATGTTAAGTCCCATAGTGCTAAGATTTATATATATATATTTATGGCTGTGGACTGGCAAGAATTTCGCGCATGTCGGCATCAGTATTCCCAGAGTCGAGAGACAAACGACTCTCTGTATGCCTCTATATGAGCCCTAATTTCTTGTATCTTATCTTCGTGGCCCTTACGCGCAATGTATGTTGGCGGCAGTAGAATCGTTCGGCAGTCAGCTTCAAATGCTAGTTCTCTAAATTTTCACCACAGTTTTTCTCGAATATAACTACGCGTTCCCTCCAGGGATACGCATTTAAGTTCCCAAAGCATCTCCGTAACATTTACGTGTTGTTCGAACTTACCCGTAACAACTCTAGCAGCTCGCCTCTGAATTGCTTCGATGTCTTCCTTCAGTCCGACTTGGTATGTTTCCCAAACACTCAAGCAGTACTCAAGAATAGGTTCCTCCAGCGCCCTGTATGCGGTCTCCTCTACAGGTGAACCACTCTTTCCTAAAATTCTCCCACTAAACAGAAGTCGATCATTCGCGTTTCCTACCACAGTTCTCACGTGCTCGTTCATCCTCATATGGCTTTGAACCGTTACGCCCAGATATTTCAGCGTCTCGACTGTGCCAAGCAGGACTCTAGTAATACTGTAACTGAACATTATAGGTTTGATCTTTCTACTCATCCGCATTTACTTACACCTGTCAGCCAAATCATTTATGTATAAAAAGAAGAACAGCGGTCCTATCACACTTCCCTGGGGCACTCATGACGAAACCCTTGCTCTGACGAACACTCGCCATTGAGGACAACATATTGAGTTCTACAATTTAAGACGCCTTCGAGCCACTCACATATCTGTGAACTTATTCCATATGCTAGTATCTTCGTTAACAGCCTGGAGTGTGGAACCGTGTCAAATGCTTCCCGGAAATCTAGAAATATGGATTCTGCCTGATCTCCGTCATCCATATCTCTCAGTATATCATGTGAGAAAAGGGCAAGCTGATTTTCGTACGAGCGATGCTTTCCAAAACCATGCTGATTAGTGGACATAAGCTTTTCAGTCTCAAGAAAGTTTATTATATTCGAACTTAGAATATGTTCAAGGTTTGCCCCGCGGGGTAGCCACGCGGTCTATGGCGTCTCGCCACGGTCCGGACGGCTGCCCCCGTCGCTGGTTCGAGTCCTCCCTCGGGCATGGGTGCGTGTATGTGTTGTCCTTAGCGTATGTTAGTTTAAGTTAGGTTAAGTAGTGTGTAGACTTAGGAACCGATGACTTCAACAGTTTGGTCCTTAAGAATTCACACATACACTCCTGGAAATGGAAAAAAGAACACATTGACACCGTTGTGTCAGACCCACTATACTTGCTCCGAACACTGCGAGAGGGCTGTACAAGCAATGATCACACGCACGGCACAGCGGACACACCAGGAACCGCGGTGTTGGCCGTCGAATGGCGCTAGCTGCGCAGTATTTGTGCACCGCCGCCGTCAGTGTCAGCCAGTTTGCCGTGGCATACGGAGCTCCATTGCAGTCTTTAACACTGGTAGCATGCCGCGACAGCGTGGACGTGAACCGTATGTGCAGTTGACGGATTTTGAGCGAGGGCGTATAGTGGGCATGCGGGAGGCCGGGTGGACGTACCGCCGAATTGCTCAACACGTGGGGCGTGAGGTCTCCACAGTACATCGATGTTGTCGCCAGTGGTCGGCGGAAGGTGCACGAGCCCGTCGACCTGGGACCGGACCGCAGCGACGCACCGATGCACGCCAAGACCGTAGGATCCCACGCAGTGCCGTAGGGGACCGCACCGCCACTTCCCAGCAAATTAGGGACACTGTTGCTCCTGGGGTATCGGCGAGGACCATTCGCCACCGTCTCCATGAAGCTGGGCTACGGTCCCGCACACCGTTAGGCCGTCTTCCGCTCACGCCCCAACATCGTGCAGCCCGCCTCCAGTGGTGTCGCGACAGGCGTGAATGGAGGGACGAATGGAGACGTGTCGTCTTCAGCGATGAGAGTCGCTTCTGCCTTGGTGCCAATGATGGTCGTATGCGTGTTTGGCGCCGTGCAGGTGAGCGCCACAATCAGGACTGCATACGACCGAGGCACACAGGGCCAACACCCGGCATCATGGTGTGGGGAGCGATCTCCTACACTGGCCGTACACCTCTGGTGATCGTCGAGAGGACACTGAATAGTGCACGGTACATCCAAACCGTCATCGAACCCATCGTTCTACCATTCCTAGACCGGCAAGGGAACTTGCTGTTCCAACAGGACAATGCACGTCCGCATGTATCCCGTGCCACCCAACGTGCTCTAGAAGGTGTAAGTCAACTACCCTGGCCAGCAAGATCTCCGGATCTGTCCCCCATTGAGCATGTTTGGGCCTGGATGAAGCGTCGTCTCACGCGGTCTGCACGTCCAGCACGAACGCTGGTCCAACTGAGGCGCCAGGTGGAAATGGCATGGAGAGCCGTTCCACAGGACTATATCCAGCATCTCTACGATCGTCTCCATGGGAGAATAGCAGCCTGCATTGCTGCTAAAGGTGGATATACACTGTACTAGTGCCAACATTGTGCATGCTCTGTTGCCTGTGTCTATGTGCCTGTGGTTCTGTCAGTGTGATCATGTGATGTATCTGACCCCAGGAATGTGTCAATAAAGTTTCCCCTTCCTGGGACAATGAATTCACGGTGTTCTTATTTCAATTTCCAGGAGTGTTTTTTGAACATTTTTTTTCGAGGTTTCTGCAGCAAACAGAAGTTACGGATATTGCTCTGTAACTTTGGGGATCCGTTCTTTTACTCTTCTTATATACTGGAGACACGTGCGCTTTTTTCCAGTCGCTTGTAACTTTGTGCTGAGCGAGAGATTCACGATAAATGCAAGTTAGGTAAGGGGCCAATGCTGCAGAGTACTCTTTGTAAAATCGAATTGGGATTCCATCCGGACCTTGCGATTTATTTGCTTTCAAATCTTTCAGTGTTTCCCTACACCAGGTATGCTTATTGCTATGTCGTCAAGTCTGTCCGATGGACAAATGACGGCATATCTGGACGATTCTGCTGTGCCAGCGATTTCTTAAACGTGAAATTTAAAACTTCGGCTTTCGTTCTGATGTCTTCAACTGCCACACCAGACTGGTCAACAAGGGACTGAATGGAAGCCTTAGACCCGCTTAGCGATTTTACATACGACTAGAATTTCCCGGATTCTCTGCCAGTTCTTTTGTTTAGGTGTGACAGTGGTAGTTGTATGCTTCGCGCATAGATCTTTTCAAAGACGCACGAACCTCTGCTAACCTTCGCTTGTCGTTATTTGTGCGTTCCCTTTTGAACCGAGAGTGCAACAGCCTCTGCTTCCTCAGCATCCGCCGAATTTCGTTATTAAACCATGGTGGGTCTTTTCCATAGTTTATCCACTTACTAGGCAAATAACTCTCCAGACCATGATTTAAAATCTGCTGAACTTTGCCCATAATTCCTCTACATACATCTTACTGGAACTAAGTGATGCCAGTTCACTGTCTAAATGAGATGCTAATAACTGCTCATCTGTTGTGTTTAACAGAACCACTCCCTAGTCTTCTTAAGTGATTGATAATTTTTCGTAATCATAGTTGCTACAATGACACCATGATCGCTAATCCCCGTTTCTGTACTGACATTGTCTACAGCGTCCGGCATGTTTGTAGCTACAAACTCTAAAGATATTTCCATTGCAAGTGGGTTGCCGAGCTAGCTGTTCAAGACAATTTTCAAAAAACGTGTTCAAAGTATTTCGCATTTCTGTCTATCTGTACCCCCTGTAATGAATCCATAGACATCCCAGTCTATACTCGGCAGGTTAAAGTGGCCTCCAATTAGTATTGCATGATCTGGGTATTTACGCGTTACTGAAAGTTGACTTTCTTTGAATGACACTAAAGTTGTCACAGTAGAATCTGGTGGCCGGTGAAAATGCCCGACAATTAACTTGGTTTCACCTACAACTGTTACATTCGACCATATGACTCCACTGTAACACTCAGCTTCGACGTCAATAGATACAATATTTTTGTCAACTGCAATGAACACTCTCCTTATGTCCTCTGATCTGTCTTTCCGATATACGTTCCATGCCTCACTTAATATCTCAGAGCTTTCCACTTCGGGTTTCCGCCATCTCTCGCTCCCAAGAATAATTTGAGAGCGAGAAATTTCCTTGAGGGCAGTAAATTCGGGAAATACCTCAGAGCTTTCCACTTGGGGTTTCCGCCATCTCTCGGTCTCAAGAAAAATTTGAGACTGAGAAATTTCATGGAGGGTAGTAAATTCGGGAAATATCTGAGAGCTTTCCACTTCGGGTTTCAGCCAGCTCTCGGTCCTAAGAATAATTTGAGCGCGAGAACGTTCCTGGAGGGCAGTAAATTCTAGGATTTTATTACGAATATTTCGACAGTTTACTGATAAAATTGTGACAGTCGAAATGCCTTTATTCTGAACGCCGTTTGACTTTCTTTGCTGCATACTGACAGGTGAGTGTTCATCAGAGCACCTCAAACTACAGCCTATCCTAAAAGATCTTCATCTGCACTTCACTTTGTGTACTGCACTCCTGACCTATCAAGGGGAGTCCTACAAATCTCCACACGATAATGCAGGTCCAGAAATCTGCAGCTAAGACCGTCACATAGTCGACGAAACCTTTGGTTGATATCGTCCAGTCGGCTCCAAACCAAAAGACCGCTATCAGCTCTGGGAACGATCCTACAAATTGCGAGCTCTGCTTGCACCCCATGCGCAAGGCAAGCAGTATTCACCATGTCCGCCAGCTTCCTGTACGAAATGAGGATCGCCTCAGAATCCAAGTGACAAGTGTCTTTGGTGCCGACGTGAGCCACAATAAGCAGATGACTGCACCCTGCACGATCGATAGCCACAGGCAAGGCCGCCTACGCATCTCGAATGAGGCCGCCTGGCAGACATACCGAGTGCACATTGGCTTTCTTTCCAGCCCTGAACGCTATCTACTTCCATAGAGGCTCCATAACGCGCCTAACATTGGAACATTGGAGCTCCCAATAACTGGCAACCTCCCCCCCCCCCCCCCCCCGCTCCCCCCTGTGCCTGCTCAGACGCTACTTAAGGTGCGCTCACCTGTCCACTCACATGTGAATGGGCGAGGCCAGGCGCCCAGTCTCCACATTGACTCTCCGCCTAGAGAGACGCGAACGCGTTACCACCCACCATGCACCCTGATGTGAGGGCTGATCCACCACGTCGGGTGCAGTAGGAGGAATCTCGGAAGAAGAGCCCATGGGCAAAACAAGCGACACCTTAGGTGTCCCATGGGACGCGTCAGATTCTACGCCATTGCTACACCCCGAAGCAGCAGCCTGAAGGTGACTGACCGTAGCCAAAAGCACATTCAGTTGTTCGCGAACTGTGGCCAGCTGATCCTGCCTCCACACAAAGCATGCACAGATCCTAGCCATACTAACAAGACTAACTGATGAACTATAAAAGCAGACAATTCTAGATATGCAACTTGCTACCCTAGTGATGTGTCACTAATGGACGCTGACGCGTTAATGAGCTATACAGCTGGCTGTTCAGTGAGCAATTACTGCGCTGCAAACTGAATGAACTTACACTTACGAAAACGTGAGATTAAACCTCTTAAACAGAGACACGCACAAAATTTAATAAACTGCGAGGAAAACACGGAAAATGTTAAACCCTTAACTTGCTGCTCTGTAGTAGTACACGTATATGAGCCGAGACCTGGAGCCTGACTGACCAGCTTAGTGAACGAACGGATGGTTGCTTTCAAAACAAAACAAATGAGCAACTACTGCGCTACAGACTGCATGAATTTGCACTTACGAAATCGCGAGATTAAACCTCGTAAATAGAGAAACACGCACCAAATTTAATGAACAAATAACGAGGAAAACATGGAAAAAGATAAACCCTTAACTTGCCCTCTGTAGTTGTATTTCAACCGAGAGCTGGAGCCTGACTAACATCAGCATCAGCATACTCGGAATTCCCTCTTCCCTTTCCCATTCCCATTGCCCCCTCCCCCGTGGCCAATGACGTTACTCATTTGCAAAACACTGGAGCTCCCCAGGGCATCAATGGCGTGCAAGCTCGTGTCCCATCTTTCGAGCAATTTTAATTTTATAATTCGATTGCGAGAGGACTATCGTTTACCGCATTTATGAAGCATGTATGAAGCACTGCCAGCAGCAGTAGCGATAAGCTGGGAAAAAGAAGTCTAACAGTAAGTATTTGTCAATTCTTTTTGTTATAACAATATAATTATTATTCAGCACAGGCTACCATTTTGCTCACATGCTTCACCTACTCCATCGTGGCACAAGAGCAGCAGCTAATGTTTTATTACGTCATGTAAAATGGTTCAAATGGCTCTAGCACTATGGGACTTTACATCTGAGGTCATCAGTCCCCTAGAACTTAGAACTACTTAAAAGTAACTAACCTAAGGACATCACACACATCCATGCCCGAGGCAGGATTCGAACCTGCGACCGTAGCAGTCGCGCGGTTCCGGACTGAAACGCCTAGAACCGTTCGGCCACCGATGCCGGCGATTACGTCATGTAAGACCTGAAGAACTATTACATGTGTTTTTAATGTCACACTTATCTATTTCGATAAATTAATAACGTTACAACATATATAGGACGTTCGTATCCACAGGACATGTACATTAGTATGTTCTGGAGAAATGATTAGCATTTGAACCATGCAGTCACCAGGTTTAAGGTCAACATCGATATTGCGACGCAAATTTAAGAAAATTATTAGTTATACTATGCTTTGTAAAAATCACAAAATTATGTTGGAATTTTTTATTTTCCTTGTTTGATGATAGTTACCATTTAAAATACATTCAGCAATGAGTTACAACAAATAATTATTATGGTAGTAAGCAGGTTATCCCGCCCGGTTGGCCGTGCGATCTAACGCACGGCTTTCCGGGCGGGAAGGAGCGCCGGTCCCCCGCACGAATCCGCCCGGCGGACTTGTGTTGAGGTGCGGTGAGCCGGCCAGTCTGTGGATGGTTTTTTAGGCGGTTTTCCATATGTCTCGGCGAGACATTACGACGCCGTGGCTATACAAAGCCCACCCTGCTGTCGCAGTCATTCAGTGTGGATAGCTTCGTTCAGTGCATGCTGCAGACGTGTTTAGTGTTCCGACTTTAGTGTCTAGTGGACTATTTTATATGACTATATTTTATTCGTTTGCCCTAGTCTCTTAGTGTATTGTGAATTAAGTTTGCAATGGATAAATTTGTTACCAAAAAGTTGTGCTTGCAAGTTGATGATACTGCAAGTCAACCTCCAACAATTATTGTGTCGTCAATTGCTTCATTGTCTTCAGGCGAGAACCATTCACAGCCGAAACCTGGACAATCCGGTAAGGAAAGATCATTTTAGAAGTCTTGGTTGATCAAAAATATATGGCTAGAATACGATGCATCTACCGAAAAAGTTTTTGCAGAAACTAAATTCTATCACTAACCGAAGTGTAGCCTCCCAATTGAATGAACAGTTAGATAGTGATATGAAGAAAGGCCGTTTAGCTCTTGAGACCATTTTTACTACCATGCAATTTCTATGCCGACAAGGACTAGCAATTGGAGGGCACGAAGATGTAAACTCAAATTTTTTCGGTTGTTGGAACTCCGAAAGAATGATATACCTGAGTTTACAGATTTGTTAGGGCGTTCAGGGTATAAGTGGATGTCCCATGATACTCATAACGAGATCATCGATACACTAGAAAAGTCTGAGTTGAGAAAGGTATTGGCTTCAATCAAGAAGACTGAACATTTTTCTATTATGGTTAACAAAACAAGTGATTCTTCGATTCACGAACAAGTGTCATTTTGGATTCGTACTGTCGATGAGTTCTTAATCATCAACGACGACTTTATTGGCTTATACAAGACTCCCAACACTGAATCACAAACTCTGTTTAGTATTTTAAAAGATGTTTTTGCTCGTCTTGATTTGTCAATGGATAACTTAAGAGGACAGTGCCTCAAATACGAGAGGTAAGTTCAAAGGACTAAAAAAAGTTAGTTTTGGGTATACACTCCTGGAAATTGAAATAAGAACACCGTGAATTCATTGTCCCAGGAAGGGGAAACTTTATTGACACATTCCTGGGGTCAGATACATCACATGATCACACTGACAGAACCACAGGCACATAGACACAGGCAACAGAGCATGCACAATGTCGGCACTAGTACAGTGTATATCCACCTTTCGCAGCAATGCAGGCTCCCATGGAGACGATCGTAGAGATGCTGGATGTAGTCCTGTGGAACGGCTTGCCATGCCATTTCCACCTGGCGCCTCAGTTGGACCAGCGTTCGTGCTGGACGTGCTGACCGCGTGAGACGATGCTTCATCCAGTCCCAAACATGCTCAATGGGGGACAGATCCGGAGATCTTGCTGGCCAGGGTAGTTGACTTACACCTTCTAGAGCACGTTGGGTGGCACGGGATACATGCGGACGTGCATTGTCCTGTTGGAACAGCAAGTTCCCTTGCCGGTCTAGGAATGGCAGAACGATGGGTTTGATGCCGGTTTGGATGTACCGTGCACTATTCAGTGTCCCCCCGACGATCACCAGAGGTGTACGGCCAGTGTAGGAGATCGCTCCCCACACCATGATGCCGGGTGTTGGCCCTGTGTGCCTCGGTCGTATGCAGTCCTGATTGTGGCGCTCACCTGCACGGCGCCAAACACGCATACGACCATCATTGGCACCAAGGCAGAAGCGACTCTCATCGCTGAAGACGACACGTCTCCATTCGTCCCTCCATTCACGCCTGTCGCGACACCACTGGAGGCGGGCTGCACGATGTTGGGGCGTGAGCGGAAGACGGCCTAACGGTGTGCGGGACCGTAGCCCAGCTTCATGGAGACGGTTGCGAATGGTCCTCGCCGATACCCCAGGAGCAACAGTGTCCCTAATTTGCTGGGAAGTGGTGGTGTGGTCCCCTACGGCACTGCGTAGGATCCTACGGTCTTGGCGTGCATCCGTGCGTCGCTGCGGTCCGGTCCCAGGTCGAAGGGCACGTGCACCTTCCGCCGACCACTGGCGACAACAGCGATGTACTGTGGAGACCTCACGCCCCACATGTTGAGCAATTCGGCGGTACGTCCACCCGGCCTCCCGCATGCCCACTATACGCCCTCGCTCAAAGTCCGTCAACTGCACATACGGTTCACGTCCACGCTGTCGCGGCATGCTACCAGTGTTAAAGACTGCGATGGAGCTCCGTATGCCACGGCAAACTGGCTGACACTGACGGCGGCGGTGCACAAATGCTGCGCAGCTAGCGCCATTCGACGGCCAACACCGCGGTTCCTGGTGTGTCCGCTGTGCCGTGCGTGTGATCATTGCTTGTACAGCCCTCTTGCAGTGTCCGGAGCAAGTATGGTGGGTCTGACACACCGGTGTCAATGTGTTCTTTTTTCCATTTCCAGGAGTGTACAACCAAAAGCACGTTATGTGCACTGCACTGCTCACAGTTTAGACTTGGCAGTTGTAGACAGTCTTCGACATCTTACATTTATTGGGGATATTATGGCTTTAGTCAAGGACTTAATAAACACCGTGAGGGAATCCAACAAAAGGATGAGACTTTTCAGAAGCATACGGTGTGAGAGTGCCAACGACCAAGACGGTCTACGACCCATTTGCCCTACTCGATGGACTATGCGATCTTCTAGTATCTTGAGAATATTGAAAAACTTTGAAGAACTTGTAGAGTTTTTTTGAAACATTTTCTGCAGAGGACAAAACAGAGGCAGGTTACAAATTTGCAGACTACCTTGAGGCAATGTTACAATTCAAGACTTATTTCTTTTTACGTCTTTATTGTCATGCATGAACCCAGTGGAGGATGTCAATGAAAAGATTCAATGCCCAAATACAAGTGCCGTTGATCTGGAAAAAATATATGAGGGTTTGATTTGTATATTGAATTAAAGACGTGATAGTTTTGGACACTTCTGGGAATTGTGTTTAAAAGAAAAACCTTCACAAGTTCATGATCCTTCGCTTCCTTGGAATCTGAGTATACTACAGAAGTTTGAAAACAACGAAGCCAGCTCAACGCACACTTTCAAAACCCCAAAGGATTACTACAAAGCTGTTTACATTGAAGTTTGTGAAACGGTGAAATCTTGCATTACTGAGTGGCTTGCTCTAACTGGGCTCACACAGGTCACTGCAGTTGAACAAGAGTGCTTGCTTTTAGTAAACAGAGGTAAAACAAATTTGGAAAAATCAACAAAGTTTTTCAAAAATGACCTAGACATTGAGAGGCTGCGCTTACACTTGAATATGTTAGCCGATATCGCTAAAAAAAGATCTGGTCTTAGAAAACATGCATGATGTAAGAAAGTACATTTCACATGAGCCTGCAGTTGGAGAAATGTTATGAAAGTAGGGAAGTGCATTAAGCTTCTCCATATAGTTCCAATCACGACAGCAACAGCAGAACGGTCATTTAGCGCCATTACATGTCTGAAGTCATATCTCCGATCAACTATGGGAGAGAAGCGATTGAACAGCTTGGCTGTTCTTCATGCCCACCAAGATGTTTTGGATGAATTGGATATCCGACCAGCCATCAACGGCTTCATATTCAGTAATCCAGTCAGACGGTCGACATTTGCACCTTTCTGAAGAGACTCTAGTCCTAATAATGGCATTTAGAGCAATATTAAAAATCTGTATAAAATAGAGAATTAAATACATTCGTAATGTTAAATTTTCAGTTTCGAAATATTAGTACTAGTTTAGTACTGTATTACGATTTTACTATAGTCCTGTATTAGTTATTTTCAAATACTTAAGTATTTGTAGGGTGGAAGACCCAATTAAAACCCACTATTTACATACTTTTTGACTGAAAGTGAAGCATACTGTGTTAACTTCATTAACTGTATTAAATCATTAACTTAGAGATATTGTTTTTATTTAATGAACCCTAAGCCTTATTCAAAGTAAGAATACATTAGATGTTTTACTTACTAATCAAAGTGCTATTACTGTGTGACAGCAATATTTTATGTTTTATTCTTTTAATGATAGTTTAGGAGTTATTTACATATAATTTCAGTCCACTGCTCTGTAATAGTCTATAAGATTGATTATTGCTGTAAATTAAATAGCTTTTTACGAAAATGGTTCAAATGGCTCTGAGCACAATGGGACTTAACATCTGATGTCATCAGTCCCCTAGAACGTAGAACTACTCAAACCTAACTAACCTAAGGACATCACACACATCCATACACGAAGCAGGATTCGAACCTGCGACAGTAGCGGTCGCGCGGTTCCAGACTGAAGCGCCTAGAACCGCTCGGTCACAGCGGCCGGCTTACGAAAATGCCGTGCGTGTTTATGTTTTTTTTTTTTTTTTTTTTTTTCAAAGCCAAAAAATGTGTCAGGCTTGTCGAGTTCCCCGAAGCGTCGAGTTATCGAGAGTCCGGTTTTCGGGGTTCTAATATTGATCATATGACTCTAAAATGCTTAAAAAACTTTAAAACTCACTATTTTGCATCTAAAATGTAGAAAATTTCCCGGGGCAAGACCCAAAGTATTCCCCCTCCCCCAAATATTTTTATAAGTCGGCGCCCCTGTCATTGAGTTTGAAAGAGGGCGCATAATTGGCATGAGAGTATGTGATGCACCCATCTGGGTAATTGCTGATCGTGTGGGACGAAGTGTTTCGTCAGAGCAACAGGTGTGAGCAGAGTGATTCATGGAACGGCATAGAACACGGAGAGGTGAGTCAGGTCGCAACACCCAGACCAACTCCTGAGGAGATCAAGCCTCATCCGAATGGAATTGCAGGTCAGATCAGCGTCCTCCTCAGCTCTGGCGTAACAGTGTAACACATAGTACACTATCAGGGTTACAGTCCATCGCCGCTTATTACGGCACGGGTTACGTGAGCGTCGTCCGCTCCTCCCCCTACCTTTGACGAATGCGAATAAATACGCTAAACTTCAATGGTGTACAGAACGACGTCACTGGCGACAGCAATGACATCAGATAGTGTTTTCTGACGAATCCAGATTCCATTTGTTTGAAAATGATGGTCGCATTTCGGTTCACTGCAGACAGCGGGAGCAGCATCACAGTGACTGTATTCGCACAAGTCGTACAGCACCAGCTCAAGAACTTATGGTATGGGGTGCTATTGGGTACAACCACAAGCCGTAGCTGGTGTGTGTTCAGGACACTGTGACCAGTTTGACCTACGTGAATGACATCCTGCGACCCGTAACCTCACCTTTCTTTGCACAACACCCCAAACGCCATTTTTCAGCAAGACAAAGCACAACCACATGTTGCTGCACAACACCTGTCTTTTTGGTGTCACAGGATTTCACTCATTTGCCTTGGACCTCCAGACCACCAGAGATGTCGCCAATAGAAAATGTGTGTAATATGGTGAAACGACAGTTGTAGCACTGTGACCCAATGCCAACCGCCACAGATGAACTTTGGAACCAGGTGAATGCGGCATGGATGGCCACACCACAGGACTCCATTTGAGCCCTATACGCAGTGATGCATCACGCAGGGACAAGTTATCAGGGCCCATGGTGGACCCTGTGCCTACTAGTCAACAGGACACACGCTGAACCGAGGTGACTGAAATGTTAACAATTTCTGCAGAGCGTACTGCTGTACATGTCCCATGAATATGAACGTCTTATCTCTAGTCGTTCAACGTGTTTTGTTTTTTTCTGAACATGAGTATATAGGGTGATTATAAATTTATAATTAAAGTTAAACTTTCAAAACGCTGTAGAAATAACGCCACTGGTCAGAATGATCTCAAATTGCAACGGATTATTATCGGAGAAAGGAGAAAACATATGGCAGAAGAAAAAAAATAGTGTGAAAATAGATGAATTGATGGCAATGTATGTGTCAGAATACGTAATTGAAAACACCTGTCACGCGCACGACCAATTGAAGTTGGTATAAAGACGTCGGGCACACGGCTTTTCCTCCTTTCGGGTCAGCGACGTTCGCCATGACTGTCTCAATGCAGGATCGCGCTCTGCTTGTAAAACTGTACTACAAAAATGACGACTGTGTACACGTCGCTCTACAGATGTTACGGACACTGAAGGGTTTGAAAAAAGGCGTTGGTCCGATGACTGCCGAGGGTCTGGAGAAAATGATTCGAAGAGACGGGTTCCTTTCGTATGCAATCTGGTAGAGGGAGAAAACGAATTGATTCGACATCAGTGGAAGCAGTGGCTACAGCAATGCAGGAGGAGAGGAGTGGTGGTGTGCAAACGTGTGGTGCACGGAGAACTGCCCGAACATTGCACATACGCGTGAGCACGGTATGTAAAATCCTACGAAACATCCTTCTTTGCTATCCACTCAAAGTTTTTTTTGAGCACTATGGGACTTAACATATTAGGTCATCAGTCCCCTAGAACTTAGAACTACTTAAACCTAACTAACCTAAGGACATCACACACATCCATGCCCGAGGCAGGATTCGAACCTGCGACCGTAGCAGTCGCGCAATTCCAGACTGCGCGCCTAGAACCGCGAGACCACCGCGGCCGGCTCCACTCAAAGTTACCCATGTGCACGAGTTGCTTCCTGTTGACCTTCCACCAAGAGAGACCTTTGCTTTAAAATTTCGCATGGAAGTGGACAATGATTGGCTGTGGAAGATTTTGTAGACAGACGAAGCCCACTTCCATCTGACAGGATATGTCGATACACAGAATTGTCGAGTATTGGCAACGGAAAATCCACACGCAAATCAGTCAGTCCACTTAATCCTGAAAGGGTCACTGTGTGGAGCGGGTTTAAGGCATCATTTATCATAGGACCACATGTTTTCGAAGAGACAGGTTTTCCTGTCCTGTTACCTTTACCTTCATTGGTAAGAGTTATGAGTGTCTTTTGTGCAACCACGTCATTCCAGCTCTCTAACAGTGTAGCTGTGTGGATGGGATCATTTTATGCAAGATTGCGCACCTCCGCACTTTGCAAATCCAGTTAAGCAGCTCCTGAAGCGCCATTTCGGAAATGCTAGAATCATCAGCCGTCATTTCCCTACAGCCTGGCCATCCCGATCACCAGATCTTAATCCGTGTGACTCCTGGCTGTAGGGCTATATTAAAGATGTTATGTTCAGCGTGCCGACTGCAAACTTAGCTGCTCTGAAGGCACGCATTTCGCAAAATATTCTGAACGTGACCCCGCAAGCACTTCGATCAGTTGTGTAAAATGCTGTTTCTCGATTTCAACTTGTTGCAGAAAACGATGTACAGCATATTGAACATGTTTTGCGCTAGTCACACGGAAATTAATAATCCTATTTGATTTTGGTCGATGCTTTTTATACAGTTTTTGGCATCAGGACAATTAAAAACTGATGTGGTTGATTCTTTTTATGCGGTTTTTCGCCTCAGGACAATTAAAAACCGATATGAATCATGCTTTTTATGTGGTTTTTGGCCTCAGGACAATTAAAAACGGATTTTCACCATCTGATGTGATATGACCTTGCTGCGGTGGATGGGCTTACATAACTAACAGTATCTCACCTGTACATCTATGCACACTGTCTAGTACAGTTTGTTTAACGCCAAACGTACACCTTAGGCATTGTTGTATGATTCATTTGTCATTTGTAGTCGACCACTATTAAATTATGATGCTACATTCTGTTATGCGAAGGAAATGTGACGTGGACGGCTCGTTCGCCAGACTTGACACCTCTGGATTTTTTCTTGTGGGGATTCGTAAAAGATATTGTTTATAAAGACGTTCCAACTACACCTGAAGATATTCGAGAGAGAATTGTCAGAGCATGTGCTTCGATAAGTGCCGATGTAATAAGGAATACCACTCAATCCGTAATAAGAAGATTGCAGTACTGCATTCTTACCAATGGTGATCACTTCGAACACCTTCTGTAAATGGACGTTCATGCCACCTTTGTAACCTTCGTTGACCTTCAAAGACCTTACTGTTATACATCATTTGATTCGTCTCGATATCCGCTACCAGCAAATAAGTACCAAACTATAGCCACCCATTAAAAAAAAAAGTTGACCTCCATATCTCTGACGCGACCCCACCTATCAAGAAAAAACCGTCATATTATGCCCCCATAATTGCAACATTTGTCCCACAAACTCTTCTGCTACTATCGTAGTTTAGGAGTTATTCTAGGTGGCAATAGTTAGTGACTCACCCTGTATACATATATGTATTCTCTTGAATTTAGAGGCAGTATGAGAGAAGTGCACATTAAGTAGTCTGGGCGGCCAGCACACCCTGGAGTGCTGTCAATATACCCCATGGACTGTTTGTGCAATATGTAGGATACAAGGTCCCTTAACAAGCAATCGCCATGAATGTGGCTGGTTTTGTGAAGAATAAAGAAGTAGTAGCTAATGAGAGTTTGCCATAATATCTATATATGATGAAATCTTCTTCAGTGATCAGCCGAGTGGTGGCGTCGACTTGGCGCAACGTTTCTATGAGTTTTGTACCCATCATGTTCAAGCAAAGAGTCAGGATGTTGTGTTACACCTATCTACATAGTCGCTTGATTGCTGTCCACTTCTGAAGGTGGGCCAATCACGTGCCTTCAGAAGGGCGTACTTCGTCAGCGCTGGGGGGACGCAACGCGGCCGGTGGTGTCAGATCACAGCGTGGCCCTGGCTTGGGAGTCCAGTCCCGGTTCCTGTCGAATCTGTCTGCAGACGTCACCGCCTTCAGAATTGAGTGCTCCTGATGTATTTTCTCAATTGCGGAATCTCAAGGTGTGTTTAACTGAAATCCATTATCATGGTCTAATAGATTATTGTGCAGACGTATTTCCACTGCCTTTTTGACACATGAGTCCCAGAAACCATTGGCGCTACATAGTTTCTTCGTTTTTCAGATTCGAAGGTGTGTCTGTCGTTAACGCTGCGCTCTGCTACAGCGGACTTGTTTGTGTCCTAGTCGTACTTTCCTGATATACTCCGTACGGTGCTGTGAAATAGACTGTTGTGTCTGCTCGATGTACTGTATCCCACATTCTCACTCGATACTGTAGATACCTGGCATCTGCAAGCCTAGCTTATCCTTGGTCGAATCAAATATGTCCTTAACTTTTCGTGTTGCATGGAAGACTGTCATTATTTGGTGTTCCTTTGAACATTCTTGCGATCTTGGTTATCAGTGGCGCAGCACATGGCAAGAACGCCACACATTTTACTTCACTTTCTTCTGGTTTGTCCTCACACCTCTTCTCTGTATGTAAGGTGCATCTTATTTGTGGCTCGTTGTAATCATCTTTGCGGAAAGTTTCCCACACATTCTGTAACTCCTGCAGCAATTTGTCAAATGACAACCGCAGCCGTCGAGGACGGCCAAAACCGGTGCCGACGGCAGTGGGAACATCCGCGACTGGAGGGGTCCGTTGAAGCCGAGTCTGGCGGGCGCGGACCACAGATGGAACACTCGACTCGGCGCGGACCGATTAGGGAACGCCCAGCTCCTCCCAGGCATAAATACTGGACTCGATCGACCCAAGGACCAGTCTCAGGTAGCACCTGAAGAAGACAGCGAGGCACGCTGTTGAAATATCGTGCGAGAACGACGCGAACATCCGGCTGGATTCCCGAATATCCAAGATGTCACCTTGTGTTCTTGTTGAGCTGCAGGCCGAGGTGGCCGAGCGGTTCTAGGCCCTTCAGCCCGGAACCGCGCTTCTGCTACGGTCGCAGGTTCGAATCCTGCCTCGGGCATGGATGTGTGTGATGTCCTTAGGTTAGTTAGGTGTACGTAGTTCTAAGTCTAGGGGACTGATGACCTCAGATGTTAAGTCCCATAGTGCTTAGATCCATTTGATCCATTTCTTGTTGAGCTCCATTCTGCGAGTCCCATATATGTTATGGGGAAAAGAAGACCGGCTGAGGTGGTGATGGAGCAAAGACCTTGTGTTCTTGTTGAGCTAAATTATGGTAACATTGATGTGCTCCCGCGCGAAGGCCGAACTATCCTGTCATAATATATAATATGCGACTTAATTTGCCTGTGCTGACAGGATGTCGTAAATGATCAAACTGAGGCATCACGACCTTATCCCGACACTTTAGCCAGAAGGCCAGTCTGATGAGCAGCTTTCCCTTCTTGATTCGAAATTTTTGCAGCATCTTGTAACTGTGCTCGACATCCTCCCCGTGGAGGTGCGAATATGCAACTGGAAATTTTCTTTGCATATTCCAGTGATGTGTGGTGGCGTCATTTTGTCGCAATGTTTCGATGACTTTCGTGCCCATCATCTTCAAATGAAGTGTCAGAATGCTTTTTTCCACCTATGTATATAGTCGCTCGACCGCAGTCCATTTTCGCAGGTGGGCCAATCACGAGCCTCCAGAAGGGCGCGGTGCATCGATGGTGGGGAACACGATGCCACTGGTGGTGCAGAACCGCGCCGCTGCCCTAGGACAGGCGTCAAGTCCCAGTTGGTATCCGATCAGTCTGCAAAACTCCGCTGCCTTCAGGACGGAGCATTCCTGCCACATTTTCTCAATTACAGAATCCCATGATATGCTAAGCTGCACACCAATCTAGTAAGCCATGATGGTAGATTTCAGCTTAGCGTAGGATGAAATTCCACAGCTGAGAAGATACAACAGGAACACTTCTTTCTGAAGGCTGTGGTGTCTACAAACAGAATGGACATCATCTGGGACTCGATACTCATGCCTGGGCCACGCCACTATCTCGCACCGTCAGTTGCATTGCATTCCCCCACTAACAACGTGGTACCCCCTTCTGGAGGAGTGGTTGGCCCGTCTGCATAAGTAGACAGCGGTCAAGCGAATATACAGATAGGTGGAACACAGCACCTCGACACTTTGCTTGAAGATGATGACTGCGAGACTCATCGAAACGTTGCGGCAGCGCAACGCCACCACTCGGCTGATCAAATTAGAAGATTTCATCATTGGAATATGCCGAGAAAGCTTGCAGTTACATACATTGCACCTCTATGGGGAGAACGCAGCCACATGATGCTGCAAAAACTTCTGATCAAGAAGGGAAAGCTGTTCAGCACATTGACCTTCTTGCTAAGGTGCCGGGATAAGGAAGTGATGCCGCAGTTTGCTAACTGACGGCATACTGTCAGCACAGACAGGACAATTTGCACAGGCTAGTCCAGCTTTGGTGTGGGAGCACAGCCGTGTTACCAGAATAGACCTCGACAAGAAAGCGAGATCTTTACTTTCTCACCACCTGTACCTGGCTTCTACTATCCCTAGCACATACCTGGAAGTGGTTGAATGGTAAGATTTACGAAAGCAGTGAGCCCTGCAAGAAGAAAGCCACTAATAAACAGTGCAATATATTCTCTGACTCTGGAAGGTCGACAGCAAGACGACGAAACTAGCAATGCTGAGACCTTCATCAACCTGACAGAGAGGGGACTGGATGAGTCAACAATCTTCAGGCCGTCTGTTCCAGTTCCAAGAACGTTACCAAAACGTTACAACGTAAGCAACGTCGAGCAAGCCATACAGGCACTCTGGTTTGGAGGCCACTGAGGAAGTGAGGAGGGAGACTTGTAAATTTCACGAGAAATCAGAAATGCTAACCTTTCAGCAACAGAACGCAGGCATTGCTGGCCCTTCAGGTTGACAAAGATATAGTGGCCATAGCAGCACATAAAGGAAATGCGACAGTGTGACTGAAATCAGAAATTACTGACAGAGGATCAACACTCTACAGCGAGATCTGGAGTATAAACAAGTGGGGAAAGACACAACTACTTCTGTTACACATAAGACCATCAGCCTCCCCAACAGCTCGCAGCTGGACAGAAGCACTGTCAGGAAACTTTGTCCTATGACACCAGCTAGACCATAACTGTATGGTCTTCTGAAGATCCATAAAGAGAATGTCCCACTGCTTCCTACATTGAACACCATAAATTCACCAGCATATGGGATAGCCAAGCGTCTAGCACAGCTACTAAAGCCACTCGTGGTTGTTGCCCACATCATGTCAAGAACTCGACAGACTTTGTTAAAGTCTAAAGGGTTACGCAAGGACGAGATGGACCTACTACTAGGATTTCATGTCATGATCATTTTCACCCAAGTGCCATTGGACGATTCCTTAATTCTGCTTGGGGGTCACTTCAACGTGACTCAATCAAACTCCTCAGACATGTGCTAACCTACTTCAAATGTGGTGGGAAGTTCTATGAGCAAATAGATGATGTTGCCATGGCTTCCCTTTTAGTTCGAGGTATTGCCAACTTTTACCTGGAGCGTTTTTAAAATGTAGCTCGGAAAATTGCCCACTATAAACCAAAAGTGTTCTACTGATACATAGATGACGCTCTTGTGGTGTGGCCGCATGGAAAGGAAAACCTGCATTAGTTCCTATGTCATCTCAGTGGCATACATGACAGCATCAAGTTCAACATGTACGTAGAAGAGAACGGATGCTTACCCTGCTTGGACATTTTGATTGAGACAATTCTGGATGTTACGTTGCTAAACTCGGTCTACAGGAGAAGATACAAACATACAGGTATCTTTATGCTTGAAGTTGTCACCATTCAGCGCATCGTAACTCGGTACTAAACACCTTATTACAAAGAGCCAGGTCCATCTGCCACAGGAATAGCTTACTGGCAGGAGTTCAACAATTGCAGGAAAATTCCTGCAGAAACGGCTACAACAGGGCACAAGGAAGATGCGCCTTACCTACAGATAAGAGATGGGAGGACAAATCAGAAGAAGACGAAGTGAAACTTATGGCGTTCTTACCGTATGCTGAGCCACCATCACCCAAGAGAGCAAGAATATTAAAAAAGCATAAAATAACTATAGTCTTCGACGCAACACGAATAGTCACGGACATATTCGGTTCGATCAAAGATAACCTAGACCTGCAGGCGCCAGGTATCTAAAGTATCGAGTGAAATGTGGGATGCAGTACATTGAGCAGACAGCGCCATATCTCACAGCACCGGACGTAGAGTATGAGGAACATATGACTAGGAGAGACAAACAAGTCCGAGGTAGCAGAGCGTAGTATGAACGACAGACACACCTCCAAATCTGAGAAACGAAGAAGCTACGTAGCGCCAATGGTTTCTGGGATTCTTTTGTCAAAGAGGCAGTGGAAATACGTCTGCACAACAATGTAATAAACCGTGGTAATGGATTTCAGCTTAACGTACCGTGAGATTCCGCAATTGAGGAAATACATCAGGAGCGCTCCGTTCTGAAGGTGGCGGCGTCCGCAGACATATTGGACAGCAACCTGTGCCATGGCCGCACAGCGATCTCCCACGACCGGCCGTGTTGCCTTATCCCACCACGTGATTGGTCCGTCTGCAGAAGTGCTCAACGGGTGAGTAACTATATAGATAGGTGGAACACAGCATCCCGAAACTTTGTTTGAAAATGGTGGATTCGAAACTCATCGAAACATTGCGTCATGACGGCGTTACCGCTCGGATGATCACTCGAGAAGATTTCATTTCATACGCTGAGAAAGCCTGCAATCACACGGATTGTGGGATAAAGTTCCATGCACTTGGTAGGTCAAGACAAAGGCAGTTAATGTTGTTTGTCGGTAATGTTTGAATTGTCACACGATGATGTCCCCTGTGCGCTTGATTGGAGGCAGATCTGGTGATCGAGCAGGCCAAGGTAACATTTCAACACTCTGTAGTACATTTTGGGTTACAACAACAGTACGTAGGCGAGCGTTATCTTGTTGGAAAACACCTCCTGGGATGGCATTCTTGAATGGCAGCACAACAGGACGAATCACCAGGTTGACATACAAACCACGAGAGTGGTCCTGCTGCCATACGAAATCGCACCCCAGAAAATAACTGCAGCAGTGTCTAGCATGCAGACAGATTGGTTGCAGGCCCTCAGCTTGCCTCCTTCTAACCAACACATGGGTATCACTGCCACTGAGGCCGAATCTCAGAAAACCCAACAGCCCTCCACCCGGCCCTCCAATGAGCTCTCACTTGACGCACTGAAATCGCAAATGGCGGTGATTTGGAGTCAGCGGATCACATGTTGTAGGGCGCCTGGGATGGTGCTGTTCTTGAAGTAACCGATTTGTAACAGTTCGTTGTGTCACTGTGGTGCCAGCTGCTGCTCAGATTGCTGCTGCAGCTGCAATTCGATTCACCAGAACCATCCGCCAAACCTGATGGTCTTTCCTCTCGGTAGTGCCACGTGACTCTCCACAGCCCAGCCTTCTCGCGACTGTACATTCCTGTGACCACTGCTCCCAACAATCATTCACGGTAGCTAAATTCCTGCCAAGTCTTTCTTCAGTATCACAGAAGGAACATTCAGCTTCTCGAAGCCCTTTTACACAACGCTATTCAGACTGAGTGAGGTATAGATAATGGCATATTTGTCGCCTTAAAGATATTCTTGAGTAACATCAACTCACGACATCCAATCTCAAAGATAACTAACGCTCACGAGCATTACAGCGTGTATTTAAAGCTAACAGATTGCATCCTCATAGTGGCGCCACTCTTACGCGACTGGTGTGAAATCTGAATAGATATTATCTTTTAGATATAGAAACACGCCTGCCAACTTTCGGACATGTTGCACAACTGCTGCTTGACGCTGCGGTCTTTTCCGTCCATCTATGTGTGTGGGGGAGGGGGGAGCTGTGTAGAAACATATCCTATAAAAAATGTTTCTTTTTTTAACTTTTTAAACCCTGTCAGTCAATAACAGCACACAGTTTATAAAGCGCCGGCAGTTATGCTTGCCGCAGCAGCAGCAATGTCTTGTAACTGTCAGCTGCATCAAAATGGTTCAAATTGCTCTGAGCACTATGGGACTTAACATCTCAGGCCACGAGTCCCCTAGGACTTAGAACTACTTAAACCTAACTAACCTAAGGACATCAAACACATGCATGCCCAAGGCAGGATTCGAACCTGCGACCGTAGCGGTCGCGCGGTTCCAGACTGAAGCGCCTAGAACCGCTCGGTCACCAGCGGCCGACTCAGCTGCATCACGTCTTTTTTTTTTTAATTGGTGGGAAATTGACAATTTGGAAGGGAGCCAATTCCGGAAATTGGTAAATTAGCTGTATAATTTGTAAATTTGCTCCGCGACTCTGTGCATAAACAACTTACGCCGCAATTACACCACAATTACTCTCATCGTAACTGCAATTAAGCCGCAATCACAACACTGTTACATTCTGCTTGCACCTCACTTACGCCGCAAACACATTTACATCGTACATACGCCGTACTTACACCGTGGTAAAATACTTCGACAGTATAAAATAATGACGTCACAGCATAGTCTGTAAAAACGTTAATCAACTTGCGCCAAATCTGGAAACTGACTATACAACTACCAATTTGATAATATGTCAAGTCGGAAATTGGTAAAATTGGTTTAACAGACCAAAATGTAGACGTACCAGCCAAAAGAGAATTGGCAGACTTGTGAATATAACCATTCTTGCGGATGTGCATTTACATCAAAAAATATTTGAGTGCTGTGCATTAATGAATACCGAACTGCTACCACCCACATGCGTTGTAGTGAGAGGTAGAGTTAAAAGGAAATGGCAATGTGAGATACTTTGACGCTGCTATGTGCGTGAAGTCATAGCATATTCCGCAAAATGGTGGTAACCATTAACGTAAGATCTGCAACGGCCACTGGGGCATTCCACTGGCGGTGCAAAAAGAAAAGCCTTCGTTCGGTATTAGGAAATGTTGTCAATAATTCACATATTTCATAATATATTGTATCGATTAAAACGTAAAGCGAAACAGAAATAAATACTTATTGTAACGGCGCTCTTGTTAAGCACAGTAAGAGTTTCGTATATTCCTGGAGAACATGATACAGTAGGAAGTGCCTGAATACGATTTCGTGAAAGAGAGAAAGAGAGAGAGAGAGAGAGAGAGAGAGAGAGAGAGAGAGAGAGAGAGTTGTTGCTTAGCTATCTTTTTCTCAAGTCTGCGTTAGAAATAAAACATAACAGCGACTCCGAAACTCTTTCTCGCACACGCAAATGTCGCCCGCCCGCACATATCGACCGCACAATTCTTCACTGCTCGTGGGGCACTTGCGGACACTTTTACGTGACAGTCTGCAGTAGGGTGTGTTTTGATGTGCGGTTGCGTAATATAATGGCAGAGGTCGGGCCTGAAGTACCACGTTTACAAGACAGCCAACCGCAGCAAACAATTGCGCTAAGCCGTTGCCGAATGCTTTGCGTACTTAGCATTGCTTTGTGTTGTGCTTGCTCGATGTTTCTTTTCCTTATTTTGGAATGAGTCCAGAGACCAATCTTGATGTGTCACGGGTTTCGAATACGATTCTCACAACACCAGATGGGATCAGCGATCCATATGACCATTCGCAGGTGCACAGAACGCGGACGTAGGCTGCCATCCCAGAGGAAGGCGTGGCTTGTTCCCTCGTACCGCTCCTCTTCCATCGACCGGCCTAAGTCCTCGTTTGCTTATGTTCGCGGCCAGCTGCTAGAAAATGTCCAATACAATGTGAATGTCATTCGTACGAGAAATAATTGAGCATAAAAAAATAATTTGAACTTGTAATCTGGATATTGGAAAGCAAATTTAAACAAATTACCAACATTTAAAACCAAATGCATTGAACTCTCAAAATGCAGCAACTCCATGACTCTGGGAAGACAGTCTCATATAATTATAGGTACGGTATGGAAATCCATTCGCCGCTTCTTCTCGTTGGCAAGTAAATCTGTCGCTCTTGAACTGAAATTTTCGGTTGCACACACAAATGAATTTTCAAATAGTAGCACCCCTAAGGCACTCAGCCATACAGTTTACAATTAAATTCAATATATATCTCCTCTTTTCTACTTGTTTGTTATCGCTGTCAATTGTTTGTCTATACCACGAATTTAATTTCTGCTGAATGTTGGTTTTGCCTAAAAACGAAGGACTCAGAACACTATCCATGTGTCGCTTTGACATTTCATGTACTTTCATTGTAGATCATATATGCCCAATATCAGTTGCTCCGGTCTTACACCAATGAAAATGTTTTCCAAATAACACACAAGGAAAACAATAAACAGTACTGTTTTCTTCACAGCCACAAATCCATTAATTCTTTTAGTAAATTTCCGGACTGAACTTACAGCATCGATGTTATGTTTGCTTATGCAGATTTAGATTCAAAAGTGGCCTACCTTGTGTTTTTATCCGAATTTTTTCACTGAGGGTCCTGTCGCTAAATGGAGTTTTTAATAATTCACTTACTTTACTCAGGTTTGTAACTTTCACAGATACTGAATTTTTACTTAAAGAAAAAAACATTCTACACATAGCTATACTGTTTTAATTACCTGACCTCACAATGAAATTCAACACGTTTGGGCTGAACTGTATTATACGAACGTGACGAACACAAACAGTAATGTTACACTGTCGTTTTGAAAACAGGTGTTCAACACATGATGAATACGTTAGTTTTTTGTTCTGTACCAACGCCCCTGCAGTTGTGAAATATACAGATATTAAAATAATGCCTATTAGTTTCATAATCTAATGGCATAATTATATTCAAATTATATGTGGCCAGTGGCGGCTGTTGTATAAGAGCACAAGAGCGTGTGAACATCCTAACTTAGGACACATTGCGGATTTATTTGTTAGTCTTCTTTGAATCCTGTTAAACGTAATATAGGTGCGGTAATCTGAAACGCACAATACTAAATGTACTGCTCTATGCTACATTGGTACTCCTCTAGACGCCGTAAAACTTGTGCACATTTTAAGGAGCTTTTGCACATGTGCAACTGACCTGACGCAATCGCCTTACGAGCCAAATACATAAGAATTTGATAAACAACGTGCACGGTCACGGTGTGCACAATTAGCTCTTAACATTCAACTACAAGTTTACATGAATGCCACCAGGTTCCGGCCGCTGTGGCCGAGCGGTTCTAGGTGCATCAGACTGGAACCGCGCTGCTGCTACGGTCGAAGGTTCGAATCCTGCCTCGAGCTTGGATGTGTGCGATGTCCTTAGGATTGTTAGGTTTAAGTGGTTCTAAGACTAGGGGACTGATGACCTCAGATGTTAAGTCCCATAGTGCTCAGAGCCATTTTGAGCCACCAGGTGGTAGCAAACTGCAGCAAACTTTTATCCCCGTTCGCTTAGCATAAATCCCTCTAGACGATAGCACACTTCTCAGATACTCCAGTTCACTCACTGTATAGTAAAATTAAGATTGGACGTCATTATATTTTATAGCTATACTCACAGAAAAACAAATTTTGTGGGATTCTGTGTAATATATTAAGTATGCAGTAACTTGAGTTTTGGATTTTATCGTACAGTGTTCCATTTGAGGCTCTTAGAAACATAAACCACATCATCGTCAATTGTGACACTGTAGCGTTTACGTTTTTACCCCATTTAGAGTTTCTGACATCTGTTCATCTTATGATAGGCCCACAGTGTGTATATGAACATTCAGAAAAAGCTGTCTCACTGGTTTGTCTTATCTTCCGACAATCATGTGCTTTTGGTCCTTATGATTTTCAGCTCCTCATTTGCAGTCAAGTGACCACGTCGGTAGACAGTACTACTTGACTTCAATCATTCCCACAAACAGCAGTTTGTGTTTAGAGTTGGTTGTAAATTGCGGAGGAATCAGCATTCGTGTGCAATATCAACATGAACTCCGTTGAACCTGTTTTAAGCACTAACAGAAAAGGAAAATCATAGGGAAAGTTATCTGCAAAGGAACAAGAGCCTCCCAGGTCAGATCCATTGACTGAGAAAGTGATCAAATCAAATAAGTGTGACTACAAGCGAACATTTAACAAAGAAGTGTATAACAAGCGTAAGTTGTCATGCGGGTGCAACGTAAGAATGTCTGATTTTCAGCTCGGAAATTAATTCGTTAACGGATAGATGTTTTAGCGATCTTGTACATTTGACCGAAAAACTAAAACAGCATGAAAACTCACACTTACAACGAAACGGAGAGTAGCGAAAGCTTAAACATTATTCCGTTCTTGCTCTAAATTGTACATAATTATATACAAAACAACAATATTCCAGAAAAGCATAACTGTTAAACAGGATATACTATTAATTTCACACTCTCATATTCATCTGAATCTAAAAACTTGTGCACACCCAGAATGTCTACCCACGAAGCGCCACTGTATGTGCGTTTTCAAATGCATTAGCATTAACTTGCAGACAGATTGTAACACTAGATTCCAAAAAGCTAGAGCCCGGAATGGAGTCTAACATTGTCGCTAGATCGCAGACTCGTGTTTCTGTAGCTTTTGCACATTACCGCTGTCTGGGATGAGGAACGTATATCTCTGAGTCAGAGCAACCCTGGCTCTACCCCTGCCATAACAAGCATAGAGAAACCAATAGCGTAGCCTTTTACACAGCGTTTATGAGGGCACAAAGTGTCAATCTGGAGTTGGCTCCAAATTTCAGAGAACTTAAGCGAGAACGCTTGCTGCATAACGCGCCTCTTCAAGTCAGGAGCACATACTCGGAAATAATGTTTTATGCGTAAATAGTATACATTTCTCTCTTTGTAGTTGATACAAGTCGTGCCACGCCATAGTGGCACTACCCCAGAAGGCGCCCTGCGGTTACATATTTTAACAATGCGTCCTGTTTGAACTCAACAAGAAATGTTGGTTATCTACGCGAATTGTGTGTGTGACTGAACCTAAAAATAATAACCAATATTAGCATAATTAATACCTTTCGTATCTAGCAGCAAAGTAATGGATATTTTCCGCAAACACTCCACAAACATGGACACTGTGTAGCACATTTACATTAAATATTTGGATACAGTGTATATGCTTTAGAGATAGTGTGTGTTACAATATTTGTATTACGTCATGACTCTGTTACGCAGACCTCATTTTTGCAGTTCCTACACACATGCATTTCTACCGTGTCGGTGATTGCTAAAAATATCGATTGGGTACTTTTGCAAGCCCCAGCTTGTCAGACGAACATTCTGTCTACTTCCGTATGTAAACCAGCGCCTATGCAACAATGCAGCTGTTATATTAACACAGTCCGCCCCTGGTAGCTAAGTGGTCAGCGTGACGGAATGTCATATCTGACGGCTCGGGTTCGATTCCCGGCTGCGTCGGAGATTTTCTCCGCTCAAGGACATTACACACAACTATGTCCGAGGCAGGATTAGAACATGCGACCTCAGCAATCGCGCGGTTCCGGACTGAAGCGCCTAGAACCGCTCGACAACAACGGCCGCATTTCGAGATCGAGAAGTCTCTTCACCCTCAACGGGTCACTGTGTGATATGCAATGTCCAATCACAGAATAATTGGTGCGATATTCCTTGATGACAGAGTGGCTACCGAACGGTGTGTGAAGGTTCTGGAAGATGATTTCATCTCCATTATCCAAAGTGACCCTGATTTCGATGTGATTCATGCAAGACAGAGCTCGACCGCCTCGAAGCAGGATAGTGTTTCATGTCCTGGAGGAGCACTTTGGGGACCGCATTCTGGTTCTGGAATACCCAGAACCACTGACATGGGCTTCGATTGACCACCATCTTCTACAGATCTGAACACATGCGACTCTTTTTTTTTGGGGGGGGGGGGGAGGGGGCTGTATTAAAGACAAGATGTACAGCAATAACCCCAAAACCATTGCTGAGCTGGAAACAGCCATTCAGGAAGTCATCGACTGCATTAGTGTTCCGACACTTTAGCAAGTCATGCAGAATTTCGTTATTCGTCTGCTCCACATCATCGCCAATGATGGCACGCATATCGAACATGTCATATCCTGAATCCGAATATCTACAGTGACGTTCACAGGTTGATTAAAGTGTGTGAACGCTGTAGTTTGCAACCAATTTACGTTTTTTTTCATATAGTTCAATAATTGTCACCCTCTAAGAGGAAGAATATGTACTATTGCACTGTGGGGGCACCGAAAATGTTGTAAGCGTGTACACATGTCGCTCTTGTCAATTGTGACCAGCCATATAAAGTGCTGTAATAGCCCAAAATGCAAGCAGTAAAGAAACTGTTAGAATTAGCTGCCTGGCGTTAAAATAACACAAGTCATTTTGTGTAATTGCATGGCTGCTCTTAACATGATTAGGGTCACTATCACCGTTATAAAGAAAAACGGTTTTCCTAGCCACCAAAGTGTTAGTTCATTGGCTGTAAGCACTACAAAGCATGACCACTGCCTGTGTTTTAAATCCTTGCAGAGTAAAGCGATTCCAACAGCAAAAACTGTTCCATGTATCAGCAACACCATTCAGCCTGTCACGTGACATACCTACCGAATGCATAGGAAATGCGTTGATGACATAATGATCACCTCACCTGCCAAAGCTGTCAGTGAGATACCCACTGTAGATCGCCCTCCGGATGGGTAAGAAAAACGTCATTTTATAATTTTTTTCTCATAATACTAGAATAGTGTGCAGCTTGCACCAATGTATGTGTCACCACTATACTACCAATTAACACAAATACTGTACAGCACCAGGATGTCACACAGCTGGCCAGTTCCATACTGAATGCATTTTGCGAGGTGCTGCATCCTCCGCCTGTCTCAACACACCAGCCACGCCATACGAACATAGATATGTCGCTAGCCTTGACGATACATGTCAGATAGTATGCCTGGCCAGCACGTGTATCGAGAGAGTGAGTTCTCATTTCAGTTTAGCGGTATACAATTCAAGTAATTAGTAATACAGTATTGCTTGAATTGGAAAGCCTTCTACAGGGTGTCCTACTCGAAAGAGGCCCCACAAACATGTGTCATAATTTCGCTGAAATTGCACCGAATAATTTGTGATGATTGACGTGGCAACACTGCACTCTGCAACATCGTTCGATGCAACAGTGTGTTTCACACGTCGCTGTGGCTGGAGCTCAGTACTCATTGTCTGGGGACAATGTATCGCTATTCTGTCGAAGAGTGCGTGTTTCTTGAGAAACAGTATCGGATTATTGGTTCCATTAAGATATGTCAGGAAATGTTTGTTGAACGGTTTGGCAACCATCATGTACCATCTAAATGTTATAATACAAAAGTTAGTGAAGAAGACGGAGAGCAGCGAAACGGTGTTGGATCTTCATGGCGGGAGATGGCCGCCATTATCGGAAGAAAAAGTGACTGACGTGAAACAACAATTGTTGGCCTCTCCTGCAAAGTCTGTTCGACATTCACCTCAGGAAGTGGAATGTCATGGAGTACGTGTCACAGAGCTGCGAAGAAAGTCCGCATTTATCCACACAAGTTTATAGTCGTTCAAGAACTGAATGTCAATGACAATCGCAAACGCATTATATTTTTGCCATTTGTTTCGGCAATTTCTTGCTCGGAGGTCAGGAATGTTGCTATATACATAGTCCAGTGATGAGCCATGGTTCCACCTCTCTGGCTAGATAAACTCTCAGAATACACGTCTGTGGTGTAACGAAAATCCACATGCACTGGTCGAGCAATCTCTGCATTCACCAAAGATTCGCGTGCTTTGTGCAAAATTAAAGTGTCGCACTATCGGACTAATGTTTTCTCGTGTGTATTGTGACAAGTGCAGTTTACATCGCAATGTTTCGGGAATTTGTAAACCAGTTGGACGATGAAGAAGTTATGCTCAGCTGGTAGCAACTGGATGGCACCACATGCCACACATCTTGAGTGGCCATGGTTGAAGTCGAATCATTTTTCCCCGGCAGAATGATTTCAAAAGGACTGTAGCCCCAAGAGCACCTGATTTAACACAATCTTACTTTTTCCTCTGGGATGCCCTAAACTGAAAAGTCTACAGGAACAGAACACACTACTTGGAAGATTTATGAGTGGGCATTATCTGTGAAATCCAGGCAGTGACACCAAAGGTTCTGACAGCAACTTTCGAGAATTTGCAGCGTCGGGTTCAACTGAGTTTACAAGTTAATGGCGGTCACTTCTAGTACCTTTTGTGACTCACCTTTATTTCTCCATGAACAAGATATGACATTTTCATTTCAGTTCACCTCCTGATTTTTATGCGAAGCCTTTAAGTGTAATTTAAGCAAATGTTTGCTTGGGTGGCCTCTTTCGAGTGAAACACCCTGAACAAGCACACAGATTGCGGAATATTAGTTCACAGTATGCTGTTGCAATGGCGCTGCACCCTAATCTACATAGAACACAATGAATCTGCGAAATGTGTGCTAAATTAGCTAGCATTTCTGTCTGGTAGTAATTCTGAACATATGTATATTTAAACAAAATATTTAGCAAAATAAGTTTTCAACATATTTCCTCGTGATAATTATACCCCACACCTATCATACCTGGTAAGTGTCCCAGCCTGACAAACAAATCCTGTGCTACGCACATAACGCACCATGAAAATCAGAAACATGTCATGCAAGTGAAAATTGGATCGTACATGATGGGTAATTGCAGTTATTTTTACAAATGTATTTTGGAACTGTAACGCATTTAAACATACAACGTTTAGCGATAGAGCACTAAGCTAACACATTGAAAAGCAACATCATGATCATGTGATCAGATTATAAGATCTTAATAGACAATGTAGCAAGTCTGCTCGACACTTGGACTCCTTTAGGTACCAATATCCAGACAGTCAAGCCACTAGAAATGTATAGCTACTTTTGCATTCCTATCGTTACTGTCATAGAGACAATGACTCTAACAAGATTTTGTCCTTATTCTTAACACTAGCAAACAAAACCGCTAGCAAGGTGGTGCTTTTGTGAGCCATAGTAACAGAAGAAAACAATATATTGTAGTACTGGTAGAAAAATGTCGGAATCGGGACCGCTTACTGTAGAAAGGGATTCACGATATATCTGTTTATAAAGCTTCATTCACTTTTGAATCTGCTTAAAAAGGGATGGTTGCATTGCATCTAAATGTGGTGGACTATATGTTATCCTATGCGTAGAAGTAGCAGCTAAGCAAGCTAATGGATGGCTACCAGTTTACGCCTGGGAACTGAATGGAGGTGCAAAGACCAACAAATACTGGTTACAACTGTACTCTGTGCCAGTCACTTCCACAGAGTAGCAGTTAAAGAATAAGTTATAGAACAGCTGCTGCGTTGTGTTTAACAGTGTTCTGCAGTATGTCTACTGGGGTAACAAGCCCCTAAGCAAGGTTCATGTGTTATGCATACGAAAATTGGGACTGAAAATGGAGGACAACAAAGACACGAAACGAAAAACTGGAGTATATGGCTTAGACAACTACCATAAACGAAAAATATAAACAGCAATTGGAAAAAGAAGAAGGTATTTCAAATTCATAAGCAAGTTCTACATATTGCTTTATAACCAGGAAGATATTAGCATTGACTGTAAATAGTAATGGTAAGTAGCCATGTATTGGAGTATTGGTCGAAAAATGTTGGCCTTGAGATCATTTACTGCATTAAGGGTGACACGAAAAAAAACTGTCTCTAAGGTTCCATTCACATCTGGATTTGCTTAAAAAAGATGGCTATATTGCATCTAAATGTAAAATACTAGATGTTGTTCACCTGGAAAGATAACAATCGTTTTGTGTTTTTAAAGACGATGGAATAACAGTTTTTAATGGTAAATCGTTTGCAAAAACCTTAAAATTACCTTAAAGTTCTACGTGAGTATACGACGTTGGAAGTGGAAGCGGTCAACGCCAGCAGATATAATTTGTGAATTGTACATGCCTCATATGGAAAGTGGACTTTTTTTCCAAGCCTCTACGCCCTGCGCTGGTAGGCCCAAGAACATGTGATGTGTATAATACGAACGCCAATGGCCGCCGATGGTTAGGCCCTGCTTTCGTGTGATACTGCACACTTTGTATCGATGCACTCGCGATCTCTCAATAATGTGAACGCTGTGGCGTGATTCCAGTTCCTGAAATTATACACCCACTGTGCAATGGTATCTAAATGTACAAGCATAACGTCTGGATCTCGATCAAGCCACAGAGTACACATTACTGAGAGATAGCACGTGCGTTCTCACAATGTGCGCAGTTGGTTGGTTGGTTGATTCACGGCGAGGGCACCAAACAGTGAGGTCATCAGTCCCTTTGAATTAGGGAAGGATGGGGAAGGAAGTCGGGCGTGCTCCTTCAAAGGAACCATGTCGGCATTTGCCTGAAACGATTGAGGGAAATCATGGAAAACGTAAATCAGGACAGCCAGACACGTGTTTGAACTGTCGTCCTCCCGAATGCGAGTCCAGTGTGCTCGTGTGCAGTATCGTGCAGAAGAAAAGCCTTGGCTTAGTCCGCCATCAGCATTCATGCTAAACAATCACGCCTGTATCAGGCTGGTATTGCAGGGCGTTCAGGCTAGAAAATAGAGAGTACACTCCCCAGATGAGGTGTGTAAATCAAATAATACGTTAAATCTGCTGCCGTGGACCGATTCCAACATCGTATAACCATCTGGAACCTCAAAGTAACAATTTTTTGCAAACGAATTACGATTAAAAGCTGTTATTCCACCTGTTCTAAACTCTGTAATTAGTTGTTATGTTGAAACTTCCTGGCACATTAAAACTGTGTGCCCGACCGAGACTCGAACTCGGGACCTTTGCCAACTGGTAGAGCACTTGCCCGCGAAAGGCAAAGGTCCCGAGTTCGAGTCTCGGTCGGGCACACAGTTTTAATTTGCCAGGAAGTTTCATATCAGCGCACACTCCGCTGCAGAGTGAAAATCTCATTCTGGAAACATCCCCCAGGCTTTGGCTAAGCCATGTCTCCGCAATATCCTTTCTTTCAGGAGTGCTAGTTCTGCAAGGTTCGCAGGAGAGCTTCTGTGAAGTTTGGAAGGTAGGAGACGGATACTGGCAGAAGTAAAGCTGTGAGTACCGGCCGTGAGTCGTGCTTCGGTAGCTCAGATGGTGGAGCACTTGCCCGCGAAAGGCAAAGGTCCCGAGTTCGAGTCTCGGTCGGGCACAAAGTTTTAATCTGCCAGGAAATTTCATATCAGCGCACACTCCGCTGCAGAGTGAAAATCTCATTCTGGTAGTAGTTATGTTGATAAGTGTGCAACATCTAGTCTGGCTCTTTTAGATTTAATGTAACCATCCTTTTTAAGCAGACCCAAATGTAAATGGAGCTTTGTAAACAGATTTTTTCGTGCGTCCCTTAATGCAGTAAATGGTCTTGAAGCCGGCACGGTAGCTCAGCGTGTTCGGTCAGAGGGTTAGCTGCCCTCTGTAATAAAAAAACTGAGTTAATGGATCATTACCGAACTTCAACGGACGTCAAGTGACGTCCGCCACGAACAATTGAAAAGAGCAATACCGAACAAAATAAGATTTAAAAAAAAAAAAAAAAAAAAAAAAAGATGGTGGAGCACTTGCCCGCGAAAGGCAAAGGTCCCGAGTTCGAGTCTCGGTCGGGCACAAAGTTTTAATCTGCCAGGAAATTTCATATCAGCGCACACTCCGCTGCAGAGTGAAAATCTCATTCTGGTAGTAGTTATGTTGATAAGTGTGCAACATCTAGTCTGGCTCTTTTAGATTTAATGTAACCATCCTTTTTAAGCAGACCCAAATGTAAATGGAGCTTTGTAAACAGATTTTTTCGTGCGTCCCTTAATGCAGTAAATGGTCTTGAATCCTACATGTTTTCCATCAGTGTTCCAAGGCAGGACATTTTTTTTTCATTGATATTTACAGTAAATGCTACTATCTATATATAAACCTTCCTTATGCATTTGCAATAGCTTCTTTTCTCCAATAGAAGTTTATATTCTTCCTCTATGGCATTTGTCTAAGCTATATACTCCATTTCTTCATTTCTTCACTTCGATGTTCTCCATTTCAGTTTTCTTTTTTCGAATAGACAACACGTTAACCGTGCTTAGGGACTTATTACCACAGTTTCATTTTACTGCATACAGTGAGGCGCCATATTGGAATATGACAGCAAGATGATGGCATGGGCCGCTTCTGCTTCCAACGTCATGTAGCTGAGGAGAGCTTTACCTTACAATTCTTTGGAACAAATTAGCGTTAAAAGCTGTTATTCCATCTGTTTTAGACCCTACAAACGGTTGTTATGTTGCTAGGTGTACAACAATAGTCTACCGCATTTAGATGCAATGGTAAGCAGCTCCGGTTGTGAATGGAATGTTATGAACAGATTTTTTTGTGCATCCCCTTAATGCAGTAAATGGTCTAGATTTCAATTTTTTCGGCCAGTACTCCAACGAATGGCTATTTACCATTCCTAATTACAGTAAATGCTTATGCATTTATGCATTCCTTTATCCAACTGGAGTTTAAATTCTTCCTTCATGGCAATTATCTAAGCCATATACTCCATTTTTTCGATTCTTGAATTCAGTGTCCTCAATTTCCATTTCTCCTTATCGTATTCATTAGATATTAACCGTTCTTAGGGCTTGTTACTCCAGTACACAATCAGCACATCATCAGACCCTACGCAGCCGGGCGCTAAAGACTACACTGTTGATCGCCCATAACACCATATCCATCCATCCTACGCAGCGGCTGTTTTGTAAGTTATTTATTAACAGATACTGCATGGAGGTGATTGCAATAGTGTACAGTTGTAAACTTTTTTGTTGGTCTTTGCACAGTGTCAAACACATGATCTATTCTGTTCCCAGCTATAAGGTTCTATTTCAGAATAGTAGTCATCTATTAACTTGCTAAACTGCTACTTCTTTGCATAGGAGTAGGTGTACAACATTAAGTCCACCACATTTAGATGCAATGTGACCATAGCTTTTCAGCAGATCAAGATGTGAATGGAACTTTATTAACAGATTGTTCGTGTATCCTTTAATGCAGTACTCCAACATATGGCTATTTCTGGTTACTATGGCCGCGAAAGGCACCACATTCCCAGCGGTTTTCTTTGATAGTGTTAAGAGTAAGTACACAATGTAGTAAGAACCATTGTCTCATGACAGTAACTATGGGAATGCAAAGAATAGCTACACATCTCTAGAGACCTGACTTTCTTACTGGCAAAGACATAGATACCTAAAAGAGTCCATGTGTAGAGCAGACTTACCTTGTTACCTGTTAAGAGCTCATGAGGTGGTCACATGACCATGACAATGCTTTTAGTTGTGTCAGCTTAGTGCTCTCATGCTGAACATTATATGTGTAACTGTGCTACCACATTACGCTAATGTCAATAAGCATTCGTAAAAATACATATGATTACCTGTCATGTCGATCCACTCTATAATTCTTTATCAACAGCATAACACATTTCGGATTATCGTGGTGCGTTATGTTTAAAATGCGGGATTTGATCGTCAGCCTGGAACACTTACCATGTTGAATTAATAGTTGTGGGGTATCATTACCACAAGAAAATATGATGGAAGCTTGGTAAAACAGTCCAGTGCTTACATATACATATATTCGCAAATACTAACAGACTGAAACTCTAGCTAATTATGCACACATGTCGCCGATTCTTTGTGTTTTATGTGGAGTGTGATACAGCGCCATCACAATAGCATACTATGAACTACAAGTCAGCAATTTGTGTGCTTATTTTGGCTTTCCAATTCACATACACTTAGTTCTCAAATAAAATGTCTCAATTCTTACAGTTTATATAAATTGCGTATCGTTAAGTTGCAATGAGAGCGTATTGTGTCAAGACACGTGCTGGTCACCCATGTTAACTGATCTGTATCATCGAGGCTATTAACATCTCCATGTGCGTGTGACGTGGCTGGTGAATTGAGTCAGGTGGAGGACGCAGCACCTCCTGAAGTGCACTCAGTATGGAGCTGGCTGGCTGAGTGACATCCTGGTGCTATACAGAGTCTCTCCATGTTATTTTACAGGTATGCGTTACTATGCGGTACCAACATGTACTTGGATGCAGGATGCATGTTATTCCAGTATTATCAGGAAAAAAATTACTCATAAAATGACATTTTTCACACGTGGAGATCCTTCTACAATGAGTATCTCAGCCGGCAGTTTTGGCGGAAGGGTGCTCATGACTACAATGTGTGTACTCTACATTTGGTGAGAGTGTCACGTGACAGAACGAATCAAGTTTCGGCTATATGGAACTTTGTTTTTTGCTGTAGGTATAAGTTAAGTGTGCGATGATGACAGAGACAGGCAGTGGTTGTACTTCGTAGTGCTTACAGACAACATCGACTCATTGTGGATAGTAAATGTTTGTCTTTCTTTCCAAAGTTAGTTGGATTATTCGGTTGAGAGGAAGAAACAAAGAAATCGTCGGTCTTCCCAGAGTGCATTATACTGTAGGCATTACCCCTACCGAGCGAGGTGGCGCAGTGGTTAGCACACTGGACTCGCATTCGGGAGGACAACGATTCAATCCCATCTCCGGCCATCCTGATTTAGGTTTTCCGTGATTTCCCTAAATCGTTTCAGGCAAATGCCGGGATTGTTCCTTTGAAAGGGCACGGCCGATTTCCTTCCCAATCCTTCCCTAACCCGAGCTTGCGCTCCGTCTCTAATGACCTCGTTGTCGACGGGACGTTAAACACTAACCACCACCACCATTACCCCTAAACTTGTTAAAGAGAGCCATGCAATTAATAAAAAGAAGATGTGTTATCTTAATATCAGGCAGCTAGTTTTGTTATTTTTTAAACTTGCGTTTTGGTCTGTTGCCTCACTTTTTATGGCTGGACACAATTGACAAGTGCAACATGTGGACGCGCTAACATGATTTTCGGTGCAAATGCAGTGCCGTAGTACAATGTAGTCTATCTTGTATGTGTAGGGTAAATACTATAGTTACAAATCGAAGCTTCACACACAAAAATAGATCCAGCAGATGCTCCTGGACATGATGCAACAGTGACTCGATTTACTCGCCAGATAGTTAAAAAGTATAGACAGGTAGATGATAGTCTGCATTTGATGCTCTGGTTAATTTTTGTTTAGATCTGTGATTTAAAATTGCTTGACGGTATTTCGATAAAAGAATACGTTTATCCTGCTGCTTTAATATAACCCTTGCGTTGTCGCGTAGGTGCTGGTTTACATACATGGCAGTCAGCAGTACATTCTTCGGGCAAACTGAGGGCTGCAAACATACTGTAACATACGCAATCGCTAAAGCATATTCACAGCACCCGAATATTTAATGTACACGTGCTATAGAGTGTCTATATTTATGGCATGCATACGTGGCAGTCAGCAGTACGTTCTTCTGACAAACTGAGGCTTGCAAACATACTGTAACATACGCAATCGCTAAAGCATATTCACAGCACCCGAATATTTAATGTACACGCGCTATAGAGTGTCTATATTTATGGCATGATTACAGAAAGTCTCCTGTACTTTACTGCTGGATACAAAAGGCATTAGTTACGTTAATATTGACTACCATTTGTCGATTCAGTCACACACACGCAATTCGCGTAGAACACTAACATTTTGTGTATAATTCATACAAACAGTAATGTCAAAAGTATCTTACGTTCATATTTACCACCATTCTGTGGAATTTGCTATGATGGCACACACACTACAGTATCCGAGTATTTCACCCCGCCATTTTTTTTAACTCTAACTCTCACTGCAACGCATATTGGTGTCAGCTGTTTAGGAATCATTGATGCACAGCACTCTAATAATTTTTTAAATGCAAAAGCATTTCCAGAAGATTAGATATATTTACACATCTGCCATTTCTTTATTTGGCTGGTACATGTGTATCTTGGTCTACCATGTCAATTTTATCAATTTCCGATTTGGCATCCTGCTACTCTGCTAGCTTTGTAACCAGTTCCCATTCGACTGACATTTTTAGAGACTATGCTATGACGTCATTATTTTATACTGTCACAGTATCTTACCGCGGTGTCTGTGTGGTGTATGTATGGTGTACGTATTCGTATGTACAGTGAAAACGTGGTGTATTTGTGGTGTAATTGACGCGTATGAGTGGCGTGATTATGAACTTTGGGGCATGAACCGTAATTATGGAATACATGGCATAATTGTGGTGTATGTGTAGTAATTGTAGTGTAATTGGAGCGTATGTACAGAGACGCAATGTCAGTTTACCAAGTATACAGCTGGTTTACCAATTTCTGCATTTGGTATCCTATCAAATTACTAATTTCCTATCAATTTAAGAAAACTTTATACAGTTGACAGTTTCAAGACTCTGCTGCAGCTGCAAGTTTTACTTAAAGAATTCTAGTGTGGGCTGAAGTCATCATATGGCAGCGAAACTTCGTAGGTATTCTAATGTGAAAATGATTTACACTGAAAAACATTTGCTCCTATTTTGGCCACCACGTGCAAGTCTTGCACTGAAAACGCAAGAAGAACCTACGGTAATGTTTCCATTTGCAATGGATTAGGAACGGGACTTGGCCAAAAAAGGTCTAAGACCTGAGAAAGGCATAATGTTTTATTAACCACAGCTTAAACATTTTGTTCAATATGAGCACTGGAGACGTCGACTAGAGCCAGCAGCAGCTCCGGTGGAATCTGAGCTACGTATTCCTGTGTACTAGCTTTCAGATCAGGTAGAGACCAAATGTTTCCCTAATACACACGTTCTTTTAGATATCCCCAGAGCCAAAAGTCACCTCGATTCAGATCAGGTAATCTTGCACGCCATGCATCTGGAAAATCTCTGGGGATAACATGTTCGTTGAAGTTTGCATTAAGCACATCTATCACAAGGAGGTCTTGATAAAGTGCAGACATCGCAGTACACAATGGTTCAAATGGCTCTGAGCACTATGGGACTTAACTGCTGAGGTCATCAGTCCCCTAGAACTTAGAACTGCTTAAACCTAACTAACCTAAGGACATCACAAACATCAATGCCCGAGGCAGGATTCGAACCTGCGACCGTACCGGTTGCGCGGTTCCGGACTGTAGCGCTCGTCAATAATTTCTGCTGGGGAAAGACGCTTTACTCTTCCAGTTGCCACATTAACCTCATCCGTGTTTTCGTTTTCCATTATCATCTTCTTTAAACCATTTAATGACATTGTGTCTCTCCTCAGACCTTTCAGTCGGCAATATTTTCTCAATGCAGCATTGTAATTGCTGCCGTTCACACGAACCAGTTTCATTAACAGCACATGGACTCTCTTCTCGATAGCCACACAGTTCACTCAAGTTATGGTTTGTCAAATGACAGCATGGATGTCATATCATACAGTGCACAGCGCCAGGTTTACACATGGTGTCCCAAATTGGAACTAACTTTTTTCAACGTATATCAGTTCCGCATTAATGCATTAGCATACCTACCGAGTTTCGCCCATATACGATAATTACAGACCATGCTGGACCTCAGTGAGTACCTGCATTTTAATTACAGCCACCCGGTATATACAAGGTGTTCGTTTTAACTTGGGACAACTAAATATCTCGAAAACGAAGCATCGTTTGAAAAAAAAAGTTCTAGGTGAAAAGTTAAATGTTTCCCGTGTGGGCGGAGTCAGCTTTGTATTTTAAAATGGGAACCCCCACCCCATTTTATTGCATATTCGGCTTCTACGCCATAAAATGCTTACTGTTTAGTCAAACTGTCGCTTCCCATTCGTGGCAGATGGCGCTGTAATCAACAAATATCAAGTGTGCCTGTTTTTGCGATTAAGAGCGATGCATTTGATTCTACGTTTCATTTACGGTGTAAATGTAAACCTTTATCCGCTGCTCGTGGTCGTGCGGCAGCGTTCTCGCTTCCCACGCTCGGGTTCCCGGGTTCGATTCCCGGCGGGGTCAGGGATTTTCTCTGCCTCGTGATGACTGGGTGTTATGTGCTGTCCTTAGGTTAGTTAGGTTTAAGTAGTTCTAAGTTCTAGGGGACTGATGATCATAGATGTTAAGTCCCATAGTGCTCAGAGCCTTTTTTTTTTTTTGTAAACCTTTGTGTCCTAACGGTTGATATTTGTGTTCGTAATTTACTTTAGAGCTACAAATTTGATTGTGTAGCACAATATGGTTACCCATTTCAAGGTCAGTTAGAAACTAAGTTGCGAGTGGCCCAGGGACACTGACTTAAGTGCATTAGTTTTCTGTTTCCGTCAGGACACGTGATTTCGGTAAGTCCCCTTGCCTCTCACTATTGGGGTTCTTGGTTCCGGTGAATATCCGCGGCAGGTGCATTTGTCACTCTCGCATCATGGACGTCTTACCTCATTACAATGTATGTGGTCTGTATTCCGCTGGTAGCCGTGTAGCGGCCAGTGCAAGAGTTATGGTGGTTGGGTGGAAACAGATCGAAATCATTCATCCTGATAGTGGGGCTCCAGGATGGACACCGAAATCAAGCATTTCAGTGGTTTGGGGACTCACCACAATCAACCCAATAGGGAACAGAGACTACGTTACCATACAAGAAGCTTATCTGCCAGAGATGTCTATGTCTAACCGTATTATTTGTACTGTAAAATCACATTTGCAACACTAAAGTAAGTTTCGAAAATAAATCTCAACTGTTACAACACAAAGGTTTACATTTACGCTGTAAATGAAATGTAGAATCAAAAGTTTCGGTTCTTAATTGCAAAAACAGGCACACTTCATATTTGTCGATTACAGCACTATCCATCACGAAAGAGAAACCATGGTTTGAGTACACTGCACGTATTTTTTGTTGCAGAATCCTAATATCGCGGATTCCCATTTTAAAATAAAATGTTTACCATGCCTGAGTAGGAGGGGTGCTTAGGAGGTGGCCAGTAGTGGGACAGATGTATGTCCCGTTTACTATTATTTTCTTTTCACCTAGAACATTTTTTCATACGATGCGTCGTGCTCGAGATATTAGCTGTCTCCAGTTAAAACAAACGCCCAGTGCATACATCGCAAACTCCCTCCAACTATTACTTCTTTCATCTTCGCAGAGCCAGTCGTGCGCATTCATGGTAATTGCTCATCAGGGGGCCTTACCTCCAACAAATCGCACAAACCGAACGTGGAGTATACTGAAGATTCTCCAGGGCACGGTGGCCATCCACATTATTTAGTGTGTACCTTATGGGATAAAAGCCACTGTCCAAATCTCTCCCATTACCTCTAAATTCAATAGACTGTTGCGACTCTACCAGTACCAAATCGTGGTGTAACAATGACTATTAAACCTAAGTATAAACACATTAAATATATACAGCTCAAACTGTCCGCCGAGCGCTGTTGGCAAGCGGACTTTATAAATGAGGTTAAAGCTCCGCATGCAATGCAAAACGTGGTGACGACGGTAACAGCACCCTGTCCAAGATGGCGACCTTTGTTTGGACCGATTTGAAAGGTAGAATTAATTCCGATTTAAATCCGCGGAGCAATGGGTGTGGGGATTTAGGCCGACATTGCGCGACACCACGGAATCTCTGAGGTACGGATGAGAGGAGTGTTTTGGGTGGGACACGTTAGAAGATTGAGAACATAGCCAGAGAAGTGGCAGTGCCGACAGACCTGGCAGTCGAGGCAGCGGCAGTGGTCACTCATCTTGCAGGTGATGCCCCACTGCGCGGCGACGGCGCGGTACAGCTCCTTGCTGGACTTGTGCAGAATCTCCGTCCTGCCCGTGGGGGTGCCTGCTTCCTGCTGCGCCGCCGACGCTGCCGCTGCGGCGGCCGCAGAGCTCTCTGCCTGCGCCGCCGCCATGCGGTTCTGCAACATGCACACGATAACTTGCAAGTGCTGAACTTGCGCCCGTGTCACAAAGCAACGCCGTGCAGAGCGGAGTGGGGTGTTGGCGGACGCGCACGTCGGTGCATAGAGCGCGTACGCGTGGTCGAGACATTCGCAATAACTCTGCGCTCTTTGACTACTGGAGATTCCTTTACGAGCTTCACATACCTGTTGAATTCACCCAAGCGAAGTGTATCAAGAATTGTCAGTGAACTTAATAATACTACGTTTATAATTTTCACGCTAGGTAAGCACAACTAAATAAAACTAATTTTCTTGAAACGTATCATGAGTGGCAGTGTTTTTAGATGCTACTCTGCATGTGTTCTTGCTCTACACTACTCGCCATTAAAATTGCTACAGCAAGAAGAAATGCAGATGATAAACGGGATTTCATTGGACAAATATATTATACTAGAACTGACATGTGATTACATTTTCACGCAATTTGGGTGCATAGATACTGACAAATCAGTACCCAGAACAACCACCTCTGGCCGTAATAAAGGCCTTGATACGCCTGGGCATTGAGCCAAACAGAGCTTGGATGTGTACAGGTACAGCTGCCCATGTAGCTTCAACACGATACCACAGTTCATCAAGAGTAGTGACTGGCGTATTGTGACGAGCCAGTTGCTCGGCCACCATTGACCAGACGTTTTCTATTGGTGAGAATGTGCTGGCCAGGGCAGCAGCCGAACATTTTCTGTATCCAGAAAGGCCCGTACAGGACCTGCAACATGCGGTCGTGCATTATCCTGCTGAAATGTAGGGTTTCGCAGGGATCGAATGAAGGGTAGAGCCACGGGTCGTAACACATCTGCAATGTAACATCCACTGTTCAAAGTGCCGTCAATGGGAACAAGAGGTGACCGAGACGTGTAACCAGTGGCACCCCATACCATCACGCCGGGTGATACGCCAGTATGGCGATGGCGAATACACGCTTCCAATGTGCGTTCACCATGATGTCGCCAAACACGGATGCGACCATCATGATGCTGTAAACAGAACCTGGATTCATCTCAAAAAATGACGTTTTTCCACTCGTGCACCCAGGTTCGTCGTTGAGTACACCATCGCAGGTGCTCCTGTCTGTGATGCAACGTTAAGGGTAACCGCAGCATGGTCTCCGAGCTGTTAGTCCATGGTACTGCAAACGTCGTCCAACTGTTCGTGCAGATAGTTGTTGTCTTGCAAACGTCCCCATCTGTTGACTCAGGGTTGAGACGTGGCTGCACCATCCGTTACAGCCATGCGGCTAAGATGCCTGTCATCTCGACTACTAGTGATATGAGGCCGTTGGGGTCTAGCACGGCGTTCCGTATTACCCTCCTGAAACCACCGATTCCATATTCTGTTAACAGTCACTGGATCTCGACCAACGCGAGCAGCAATGTCGCGATACGATAAACCGCAATCGCGATAGGCTACAATCCGACCTTTATCAGGGTCGGAAACGTGATGGTACGCATTTCTCCTCCATACACTAGGCATCACAACAACGTTTCACCAGGCAACGCCGGTAAACTGCTGTTTGTGTATGAGAAATCGGTTGGAAACTTTCCTCATGTCAGCACGTTGTAGGTGCCGCCACCGGCGCCAACGTTGTGTGAATGCTCTGAAAATCTAATCATTGACATATCACAGCATCTTCTTCCTGTTGGTTAAATTTCGCGTCTGTAGCACGTCGTCTTCGTGGTGTAGCAATTTTAATGGCTAGTGTGTAGTTTTATAGCTGTATTTCTGTTTTCTGTCTTTCGAATTTTCATCACCACAGCACTAAATACAAACAATCGTTTACTTCATGTTACTTTTTGAATTAAGTAAACTACACAGAGTTGACAAAGTCAAGGGACAGCGATATGCAAGTCTACAGATGGTGGTACTATCGCTTACACAGGGTATAAAAGGGTAGCGACTTCTACTCAGCTAATTCATGAGAAAATATTTCCGACGTGATTATAGCCGCGCTACGGGAATTAACAGACTTTGAACGAAGAATGGTAGTTGGAGCTAGACGCATGGGACATTCTATTCCGGGAATCGTTGAGGAGTTCAGTATTTCAAGATCCACAGAGTTGAAAGCTTGCCGAGTATGTCAGATTTCAGGCATTACCTCTCACTACGGACAAAGCGGTGGCCGACGGCCTGCACTTAACGACCAAGAGCAGCGGCGTTTGCGTAGAGTCGGCAGTGCTAACAGACAAACAATACTGCGTGAAATACCCGCAGAATTCAATGTGGGACTTACAACCAACGTATCCGATAGGACAGTTTGGCGAAATTTGGCGTTAATAGGCTACGGCAGCAGACGACTGATAAGAGCGCCTTTGCTAACAACACGACACTGTCTACAGCTCCTCTCCTGGGCTCTTGGATCCTAGACGACTGGAAAACAGTGGCCTGGTCAGATGACTCCTGATTTCAGTTGGTAAAAGCTGACTGTAGGGTTGAGGGTGGCGCAGGCCCCACGAAGACATGGATCCATGTTGTCGACAGGGCACTGTGCGAGCTGGTGCTGGCTTCATAACCGTGTGGGCTGTGTTTATATGAAATGGACTGGGTCCTCTGGTTGGTTTTGGCTACTTAGAGACCATTCGTAGCCATTTGTGGTCTTCGTGTTTCAAAACGACGATGGAATTTTTATGAATGACGATGCTGCATGACACCGGGCCACAATTGTTCGCGATCGGTTCGAAGAACATTCTGGAGTTCGAGTGAATCAAAATCCTGCACCGGCAACACTTCCACTCTTAAGGGCGGCTATAGGCGCAGGAGCTTCCAGGAACTCGTGGAGTTGCTGCACTATGCAGATCAAAAGGTTGTATTCCTTGACTTTTGTCAACTCAGTATAGTGTTCATTCTTACTGCTGTACTACTGAAAACTCGAATGACAGAAAGCAAAAGGACAGCTATAAAACGAAAATGAACAAGAAAACATGAGAACAGCATCTACAAAACTTGTCACTGATGTTGTTGTCGTCTTCAGTCTAAAGACTGGTTTGATGCAGCAGTCCACGATACTCTATCCTGTGCACGCCTCTTCGTAACTACGGCACCACATGTCCATCTGAAGCTGCTTACTGTATTCAGCACTTGGTCTTCCTCTACAATTTTTACCCTCCACACTTCTTTCTATTAACAAATTGACAAATCCTTGATTTCTCAGATGTGTCCTATCAACCAATCCTTTCTTTTAGTCAAGTTGTGCTGTAAACTTCTTTTCTCCTTTGGTTCGATTCAGCACCTCCTCTATTGTTATTTGACCTACCCATCTAGTCTTCAGCATTCTTTTATAGAACCACATTTCAGAAGCTTCTATTTTCTCATTGTCTTAACTGCCTGTTGCAGACGTTCCACTTCCATACAAGACTACACTCCAGACAAATACCTTCAGATGAGACTTCCTACCATTTAGATTTACTTTGGATGTTGACAAATTTTTCTTTTTCAGGAATTGTTTTCTTGAGACTTGCCAGTCTACATTTTATTTCTTCCCTATTTCAAAGCATTTTAAATAAAGCGAACGTTATTAGTAATAGTCATCTTTATTCTTCATGCCTACAATTTGCAGCCTCTGCCGGTAGAGGGCTCCGAACTGTAACGTGTAACGTGTCGTAACTGTGTTTGTGCGTGAGTCCTGTAACCGAGTTTCGAATTCGAAGACTTCGTCCACATATAGAGCAGTCTCTCCTTCAGCATGACCACACAAGAGCGCTGAGACATGTGCAACAATCCGACGCCTTGGGTTCTCTGTCATCGATCATCTTCCATGCAGTCCCGACTTAGCCCTATCCGATTTTCATGTGTTTCCAAAACTTAAAGAACACCTTCGAGGACTTCACTTTCATAGTGATAAAGCGATGCAAGCAGAGGTGAGGTTGTGGCTCCGTCGACAAATTCAGACTATCTTCAGTGACGCTAGCAACAAACTTGTCTCTCGTTGGGATAAATGTGCTCGTCGGCTGTGTTTAGAAATAAATGTGTAGGTGTGAAGAATAAAGACATAGAACGTTAATAAAGTTTGTTTTATTTATAAAACTTTAAGAGTTTTAACATAAAAAAATTCGAAGGCCTTGTTTTTCAGCAAGCCCTCGTATTTTGATGCCCAAATAGCAAAACTCATCGACTGCTTTGAGTGGCTCGTTTCCTAATCTAATTCCCTCAGCACCGCTTGATTTCATTCGCCTACTTTCGATTACCTTGGTTTTACTTTCGTGAATGTTCATCTTACAATCCTTTTCAACACTCTGTCAATTCTGTTCAACTGCTCTTGCATGTCCCGAAACGTGTATGGTATGAGAAAATTCGTTTCATTCGGTTGGATATAGGCAGACCAAACTTGAAAATTAACACAATATTACAAGCAATTAAGGACGAAAGAACAACAAAAGTTAAAGTTTGCATACCTCTCACTGGCGTACTGTAACTCCTTCTGAACCTATTACTCTCCATTATCTTTACACACTACACGCCATTATAGTTGCAACAGGAGTAAGAATACGAAATAACGAAATTTTATTTTGTGGTTACACGGTACTATGGAATAATACACGATTTAATTTCAAGATGACAGTGGGTATAGAAGGTGTGAACTTTAGTACACGTAGTTGTCACCGCCGGCAACGACAATGGCTCTGCACCCGAGACAGGCCAGACTCGATCATAGGTGGCTAGCTAGTGGCAGTGTGCTAGTCCTTCGGCAACCAGTGACCAAATGTTTTCGATGGTTGTGAAATATGGAGAACGTGATGGTCAAGACAACAGTCAAATACCGTCTGTATCGAGCTAAATCAGTACAGCATGGGCACTGTACGGTCTTGTTATCTTTTTAGAAGATGACTCCACGGCGCTCTCGAGGACCGACCACGAGCACTGGTCTTCACACGTCAGAAATGAAACAGCTGTTGACCAGATTGCTGGCTCTGCGAACCAGTGGAGCTCTTATTGTGTACCCATTGGCACACCATGTCACCAAGCCAGTTGCTCGGTCCATATCACGAGGACAAATGCGTCATCAAATCAACTATTCCTTGATACCTCTGTATATATAAAACAATTGCTCCAAAAATGGTTCAAATGGCTCTGGGCGCTATGGGACTTAACATCTGAGGTCATCAGTTCCCTAGAACTTAGAACTACTTAAACCTAACTAACCTAAGGACACCATACACATCCATGCCCGAGGCAGGATTCGAGCTTGCTACCGTAGGGGTCGTGCGGTTCCAGACTGAAGCGCCTAGAACAGCTAGGCCACACCCGCCGGCACAATTGCTCCACCTCGGCTGTTTTATGCTCCTTCAATTCCTTCAATATTCCGACAAGTTCGACATGTTTCGGGCATCACACCCTTTTTTTGAGCTAATTTTCCAGAACAGAACGAGGTATGTAACATGCCTATTTCATATACGGTATGCGATCAAAAGTATCCGGACACCTGGCAGAAAATGACTTACAAGTTCCTGGGGCCCTCCATCGGTAATGCTGGAATTCAATACGGTGTTGGCCCACTCTTAGCCTTGATGACAGCTTCCACTCTAGCAAGCATACGTTCATTCAGGTGCTAGAAGGCTTCTGGGGAATGGCAGCCCATTCATCACGGAGTGCTGCACTGAGGACAGATATCGAAGTCGGTCGCAGAGGCCTGGCAGGAAGTCGGCGTTCCAAAACATCCCAAACCTGTTCTATAGGATTCACGTGAGGACTCTGTGCAGGAAGTCCATTACAGGGATGTTTTTGTCGTGTAACCACTCCGCCACAGGCGTGCACTATGAACAGGTGCTCGATCGTGTTGAAAGATGCAATATCCATCCCTGAATTTCTCTGCAACAGAGGGAAGCATGAAGGTGCTTAACATATCAGTGTAGGCCTGTGCTGTAATAGTGCCACGCAAAATAGCAAAGGGTGAAAGCTCCTCCATGAAAAACATGACCACACCGTAACACCACCGCCTCGGAATTTTACTGTTGGCACTACACACGCTGGCAGATGACGTTCACCGGGCATTCGCCATACCCACACCCTGCCATCGGATCGCCACATTGTGTACCGTGATTCGTCACCTCCACACAATGTTTTCCCACTGTTCAATCGTCCAATGTTTACGCTCCTTACACCAAGTGACGCGTCGTTTGGCATTTACCGGCGTGATGTGTGGCTTATGAACAGCAGCTCGACCATGAAATCCAAGTTTTCTCGCCTCCCGCCTAACTGTCATATTACTTGTAGTGGATCCTGATGCAGTTTGGAAATCCTGTGTGATGGTCTGGACAGATGTCGGCCTATTGCACATTACGACCCTCTTCAAATGTCGGCGGTCTCTGTCAGTGAACAGACGAGGTCGCCCTGTACGCTTTTGTGCTGTACGTGTCCCTTCACGTTTCCACTTCACTATCACATCGAAAACAGTGGACCTATGAATGTTTAGGAGTGTTAAAATCTCGCGTACAAACGTATGACACAAGTGACATCCAATCACCTGACCACGTTCGAAGTCCGTGAGTTCCACGGAGCACCCCATTCTGCTCTCTTGAGATGCCTAATGACTACTGAAGTCGCTGATATTGAGTAACTGGCAGAAGGTGGCAGCACAGTGCACCTAATATGAAAAACGTATGTTTTTCAGGGTGTCCGGATACTTTTGATCGCATAGTGTATACTGAGGCATCAAAGAATACTGAAGTTCGTTATGAAAGGAAGTGTTGAGGGCAGTGGAAGACGAAAACTTAAATATCGTAGTAAGGAGGTTCAAATGTATGAAGATTGAGGTAGTCATGTAGAGATGGCCAGACTTGCACAAGATAAAATAGCACGGAGAGCTGCAGCAAATCACTCTTAGAATTAAAGACTACAACAGCTTACGGGCACCATTAAAAGATAAACGAGGAATTTCAAAACTGGTGATTTTCGTCGAGCGAAGTTCACGAAACACCTCTTCTGTTTTCCAAAGAACCGTACAGAAAGTAACTGCAAGAGTTTACAGGGACATTTTTTTGTGTTCTGGAATAACTCTCGAAATATTAGTACCGAAGAAACTGTTTAATGTAGAATATAAGATATTACGGTGATGCAATTTTTTCGTGTAAAAGCTGATAATCTGCTGACGTGGTCGGGTAGTGCGGTATGGTGTAAACAGTTGTTGGACAACTTCTGATACATTTGGATGCACAAGGGTAGTCAAATGAAATGGAGACAGATGGAAAAAGTAAGTAAACTATTCATTATTTTGAAAATAGTAGCCGTAACTGTTAACACATTTATCCCACTGTGAGACAAGACGGTCAATGCCTTCTTGAAAAATGTCTGCCGTCGCCTACGGAACCACTTTGCCTGCCGGCATGTTGCCAAGGTTGTTTCGACCATGCTGCAGAAGTTTCGCTGCCAATTCCTTACACATCCTCGATACAGTTTCGATCCCTCCCCATGCCATTTACACATTTTTAGAGCCATGAGGAGAGACATTCGTGGGCTTCGATTTGCTACCGACGAAGAGAGGCACGCCTGTGTACAATCATGGTTCCGGAGGCAACCGCAACCATTTCTCTACGATGGCACTGATCGTCTTGCTTCACAGTTAAAGATATTAGAGGTTGTGGAGAGTAGTTTTGAAATTATACATTGTTTACTTACTTTTTTTCCATCTGTCTCGTTTTCTTTTGACTGCCATTTATACTGGGTGGGGCAGCTAAGACAGAGCGCCCCAAATATGAGTTGGTTCTGTAAGTAATGCAACACATCTTTTCTGAGACAGTTGCGCTTGAAAAAATTCTGAATTTGTTGTGGGACATCGTGGAACAATCCCTCTTCAGTCCCTATAGTTTCACGAATTTCCGATAGGTAGCGGTACTATAAGTAACCTTCAAAATGGTGTCTGTAACGGAGTTGCGATCCAAGCAAAGGGCTGTCACTGAGATTTTTTAGCGGAAAACCAAAGCATATCAGATATTCACAGGCGCTTGCAGAATGTCTACGGAGACTAAAAATGAACAAAAGCTCGGTGAGTCGTTGTCGAGGCGTCTGTCATTATCGCAACAATGTCGCGCAAACCTGCCCGATCTCCTGCGTGCCGACCGACCGCGCACAGTTGTGACTCCTGCAAAGTTGGAAGGTGCGGACACTCTCATTCCAGGTGATACACATGTCACAATCAAACACCTCGCTGCTCAACTGGACGTTTCTGTTGGTGGTGCTGACACACTCGTCCACCAATTGGGGTACTCACCTGTGTGTGCCATCTGGGTTCTTTGCCGCCTAAAAGAAGACCAAACCTTCTGATTTTCATCTGTTTGGTTCAACGAAGGATGCAGTCCGTGCGAAGCAGTACTAGTCCAATAACGCCGTCACAAAAAAGGCCCTTTGCTTGCAACCCATGAGGTAGAAGATTTTATTTTTTATTTTGTCTATATAGTTAACAGTATGTTGAATCCAAGTTTTACGGTTCTAGGCACTACAGTCCGGAACTGCGCGGCTGCTACGGTCGCAGGCTCGAATCCTGCCTCGGGCATGGATGTGTGTGATGTCCTTAGGTTAGTTAGGTTTAAGGAGTTCTAAGTTCTAGGGGACTGATGACCTAAGATGTTAAGTCCCATCGACGCCTATCACGCGCAAATGGTGTCCTTTTGTATAGCCATTCACGCTGCATTCACCTAGTTCCTAAGTTCATCTCTGGTGGTTGGCACTTGGTCACAGCACTGCACCAGTCGTTTCACCATATTCCTTACATCTTCTAGCGGCGACAAGTCTGGTGATCTGGTGGGCCAGGGCAAAAGGCTGACTTCTTGTGACACCAAGAAGGCACGTGTTCGTGCAGCAGCATCTGGTTCAAATGGCTCTGAGCACTATGGGACTTAATATCTCAGGTCATCAGTCCACTAGAACTACTTAAACCTAACTAACCTAAGGACATCACACACATCCACGCCCGAGGCAGGATTCGAACCTGCGACCGTAGCGGTGGTGAGGTTCCAGACTTAAGCACCTAGAACCGGTGGGACACACCGGTCGGCTCAACATGTGGTCGTGCATTCCCCTGCTGAAAAATGGGGTCTGGGGTGTCATACAGAAAGGGTATGGCAACGGATCGCAGCATGTTATTCACGGTAACAGTGCCCTGGACACCATCAACTGTGATTTTTGGTTGTACCAATAGCACCCCCATCATAAGGCCTTGAGTTTGCTATGTACGCCTTGTGCGATTGCACTGTGATGCCGCTCCCCCTGTCTGCGACGAACCAAAATGCGACCACCATTTTCAAACAAGCAGAACCAGGATTTGTCCGAAAACACCGTGTGATACCATTCCTGTCCCCAGTGACGTCGTTCCATACAGCATTGTGTCTCGCATGTTTCTGCACATTCGTCAAAAGTAGGCGCAGAAGTGGACGACGTGCCGTAATAAACGGGTACGGACTGTCACCCTGAAAGTGTATAATGTGTTATACAGGGTAATTCAAAAAGAATACCACAACTTTAGGAATTTAAAACTCTGCAACGACAAAAGGCAGAGCTAAGCACTATCTGTCGGCGAATTAAGGGAGCTATAAAGTTTCATTTAGTTGTACATTTGTTCGCTTGAGGCGCTGTTGACTAGGCGTCAGCGTCAGTTGATACTAAGATGGCGACCGCTCAACAGAAAGCTTTTTGTGTTATTGAGTACGGCAGAAGTGAATCGACGACAGTTGTTCAGCGTGCATTTCGAACGAAGTATGATGTTAAACCTCCTGATAGGTGGTGTATTAAACGTTGGTATAAACAGTTTACAGAGAATGGGTGTTTGTGCAAAGGGAAACGTTCCGGACGGCCGAGAACGAGTGATGAAAATGTAGCACGCATCCAGCAAGCATTTGTTCGCAGCCCAGGAAAATCGACTCGCAGAGCTAGCAGAGAGCTGCAAATTCCACAATCAACTGTATGGAGAGTTCTACGAAAAAGGTTAGTTATGAAACCTTATCGTCTGAAATTGGTTCAAGCACTGTCTGCAGCTGATAAGATTAAAAGAATCGATTTATGTGATTTTATCCTTGCTCAAATGGAAACAGATGAATCTTTCGTTTAAAAGATTGTGTTTAGTGATGAAGCAACTTTCCACACTAACGGGAAAGTCAACCGTCACAATGTCTGTATATGGGGCACTGAGAATCCTTGGGAAACAACTCAGTATGAACATGACTCACCTAAGGTGAACGTTTTCTGTACCATTTCAGCCAATACAGTTTTTGTTCCCTTTTTCTTCGAAGGTGCTACTGTAACTGGACTACAGTATCTGGAGATGTTAGAGAATTGGCTGTTCCCTCAGCTCGAACAAGAAGCACAACAATTCATATTTCAGCAGGATGGAGCGCCACCACATTGGTACTTATCTGTCCGTAACTACCTGAACGTCAACTACCCAAGGCGATGGATCGGTCGCCAGGCAGCCCGTGACAGAGCACTTCATCACTGGCCTCCAAGAAGCCCTGATCTTACCCCCTGCGATTTTTTCTTATGGGGGTATGTTAAGGATATGGTGTTTCGGCCACCTCTCCCAGCTACCATTGATGATTTGAAACGAGAAATAACAGCAGCTATCCAAACTGTTACGCCTGATATGCTACAGAGAGTGTGGAACGAGTTGGAGTATCGGGTTGATATTGCTCGAGTGTCTGGAGGGGGCCATATTGAACATCTCTGAACTTGTTTTTGAGTGAAAAAAACCTTTTTAAATACTCTTTGTAATGATGTGCAACAGAAGGTTATATTATGTTTCTTTCATTAAATACACATTTTTAAAGTTGTGGTATTCATTTTTAATCACCCTGTACTGCTCCACTGTTGCGCCAGAGCCGAGGAGAACGCAGATTCGTCCTGCAGTGTCATTCATATGAGATGCCGATCTTCTCAGGGGATGGTCTAAGTGGTGCGACCTGACACATCTCGTCGTGTTCTACGGCCCTCCGTGAATAATTCTGCATACATCACTTGCACTGCCGAAACACATCGTCCCACACGAGCGGCAATTTCCCGGATACATGCATCACATTCTCTCATGCCAATAATGCGCCTTTTTCAGACTGACTGATTTGGCGGTACGGTTCGCTCATACGTCTGCGAGGCGTCCTGCACACCTGCTCAAGTCACTCTGATCCATTACCTACGGTTTATGTCGACAATGAGAGCCACAGGCACATTTTACAGGTATGCGGTGGTGCGCCGCGATATCGATTTTGACCTTGAACCCGCCGGCCGACATGGATCAAATGGTAATCATTTATTCAGAACATACAAATATAGGTGTCCAGTGAATGTGAACGTCCTATATCTAGCCGTTCAAGATATTCTGTTTTTTTTCCGAACATAAATGTAGTTGTGAACAAATAAAATTAATACATGAAAAGTGGAAGATTCCACCTAATTTTAATAAATTCTTTGTCGCCGCACTCACTATGAAGAAAATTCACAAGAATTTTCTGCAGTAAGGCACTACAGTACAGCAGTCAAATGACTGTCTACTAAAAACGTGCAAATATGCACAAGCAAATACATTTGAGCTCGTTAACTATACTATTACGGTAGTAGGAGAGCCATTCAGAAAAATGGTGCCACGCAGAGGTAATTTCTTAGCCAAAGATTTCGGATAATGTCGGTATCAGTTTAGTTTTACAGAGGTTAAAAATGTAATGAACATACCTTCGTGAGTGCTACCCGTCTTATTTTATCCTGACAACTGGATAGGATCGCTGTCATATATTAAACAGGTAAACAGGTCACACAAGTGTGTGTGTGTGTTCTTTCGGACTTGTCCGAAACAAGAGACACCATTTTTGATCCAGCTGCCATTATGAGTTAATACACAAAGGAATTACAGACGGTGGCTGAGAGTAGGCATTGATGATCAGTGGGGAAAGTTGAAAATTTGGACCGGGATTCGAACTCGGGTCTCCTGCTTATTAGGCTCAAATTTTCAACTTTCCCCATTGATTTCAATCAAAGCCCACTCGTAGCCAAGGTCTGTAATTCCTTTGTGAATCTGAAAAATGTGTCGCCGTCCGATTCACTGTTTACCGGCAGTTGTCACGGCATGTATCATATTGACTTCAAGCTGGAATGCCGCAGCCCCACTGGACAGAAATGCGTCAGTGCAATCTTCAAAAGATTTCGTGGGACTAAAGTTGGTAAGCGTAACTTTTTCTGTTTCTAATCTATGCAGGTTTTGAAGCGAGCTGGCCCACTATGCTGTGGGACAGTGGTTTGCAGTGTTGTTAACTTGATACCAATTCATCAAGTTGGGTTGTTTAGGAGAAGAGACCAAACAGCGAGGTCATCGGATTAGGACGGGGAAGGAAGTCGGCCGTGCCCTTTAAAAGGAACCATACCGGCACTTGCCTGGAGCTATTTAGGAAAATCACGGAAAACCTAAATTAGGATGGCTGCACACGGGATTGAACCGTCGTCCTCCCGACTGCGAGTCTAGTGTGCTACCCAATGCGCCACCTCGCTCGGTAATTGATCAAGTTCCATACGTGCTATGTCCATGAAGTTCTCTTAGGAGCTTCTTTCAAATGCCACATAAAAAATATATAGTTCCATTAGAATAAGAAACAAAGTCCGTGTCGTAATAACAATTACTCGCCAACGTCAGAAAAGTTCGCCGTATTGTCCGCTCTAACTTGGCGAAAGGTGCACGTCGATATATTTATCCATTCTACATGTATTTGGGATAGTCTGTCTTAGTTGCTTCACCCTGCATTTGGTGAAAGTTTGGTAGAGAACATATCAGGGCGTGCTGAAAAGGTATTTTTCCGGATTTCTTACGTGAAAACTCTCAAAGCTCTTTAAATAAAACAAACTTTATTAACGTTCTACATTTTTATTCTTCATGTCTACACATTTATTTCTCAACATTGTCACCCTGACAACGAACACATTTCTCCCAACAAGAGATCAGTTTGATGATACTGTTACTGAAGAATGTTTGACTTTGTTGATGGAGCTACAACCTCACCTCTGCTTATACCGCTTCATCGCCATCAAAGTGAATTCCTCGAAGGCATTCTTTAAGTTTTGGAAAAACATGAAAATCGGATGAGGCCAAGCTGGGACTGTATGGAGTATGAGCGCTGACAGCGAACCCAAGGCGTCGGATTGTTGCAGATGTCATAGGGTCGACATGAACCGTACGTATCGTTTGTTTCTGGCTGGGGCATGTGGTTGCAGTCAGATTTTGCTTATGATATCATCAATAGCGTGCTAGACGAGACAGTGCAATGCTTGTTATACGTCACTTAAATACCTTATCACAATATCTGCGTATAAGTCGAATGATCAGAAGGATTAGTCATTGTACTGCAACGGAATACCGTCACAATGGAACAACAAATTAGAAATGCAGATAAACTGACTATATTTATTTTTAGGTGCTTGCTTAGCCAGGATTAGTCGTAGGACAAATGTTTGGTTGTCAGATTCAAATCGTCTTAGCTTAATAAGTCACTTATTTACTTTAAGATCTGAGCACATACCGCATTAAAATGACAGAGAATGATTCGAAAGGAATGAACATAAAGTCTCGTTACATTTATTGAAAACTTGCTCCTACACAACTAGTGGAAAGTCACCTAAAATCTTCATTGCGACAGGGTGTGCGACTGCGATAAATTTTTAAATGATTTTGCGATGCCTTCAGCTGACTTGTACAATGCTTCCTTTTGGTATACTTGAAAATGTTCCGAGGCCGAATTTCTGCGTCAAATAAGGAAAATGACAGCTGAAGTGTAGTGCTGCGGAATAGTAAAGAGTTGGAAACGTGGACTATTGTCAATGTTTCGTTGCCTATGCCGAGAGCCAGAGGCAGTAGGTTAGCCAAGAGGTAAGAGGATTGCACATGTATGGAATGTGTCGGCATGCAGGGGCAATGGCCTGGTTACACACTACAGGCGAGAGAGAATTGCTTAGCACGCAGGTTTGTTTTAGACGGAGACTTTCGTATAGTGCAAGACAGAGGTATAGCGTCAGCTGTACTGCATTTCACAACTCCGCGTAAGTGTGCCGTAACAACACGTAACTCTGTCGCAAGAACACCTAAGGGGCGAGTACGACATATAAGTCAGCAGTATAAGTGGAACAAATGCGTTCATTACAAACGAGCATGACGTCAGGACGTCGCTCGTGCTTCCTTTAAATACGCCAGCTTTGATGGCAACAAGGCACTCGCAGTTAGACTTGCAGTTGGATGTGTACTGGGTCGCTGCGTAGCGCTCAGCTCGGTGATCGACATGTTAATCTTTATTAAGGAGATGTTGCAGTAAGGGCGGCCCATCCAGCAGCAGACGTGAGGGGACAGTAGCAGCTCTGGTCCTCTCTGCTGCCGCTGTCAATCATCAACCCAGGATTAACACACATCGCGGCAGACTCGCTCGCCTTCAATGCTGACCACATCAGTGAGCCATCATCGAGATCGTGCGGGGTCTAGGCCCTGTGCGTCCGCCGTCACAACCGGGTGAGCTGACGACGCTGAGGGACTGCAGCCCGTTCCGCCCATCCACCGCGGACGAGCCACTAGGAGGAGCAGGGAACAAGATGGGGTGGGATAGAGTACACTCCGCACTACGAGAACGCCTCTCGTGCTGACAGCGCCGGGACTCCAACCCGCAGCCACCTACGCCGAGCCGGCCGTCCAGCCGGGCGCCGCCAGCCACGCGCGGCCGAAGTACAAAGTAAGGACATTCCTCCGCTACGTCACAGCACGCGGCGCTGCGCCAGCAAGACTGTGCGGCCCGGAGCTGGTGTCATCGCTACGAGTCAGCGAGGACTCGGGGAAGGTCGTTGATATCACCAAGCCACATTGTACTCGGCAGGAATAAAGGTGTTATGAATTAATAATGTTTCTTTGGTGTTTCTGACCTGTCGACAGTGATTTCCTAGCATCCTGACAACTGGAGAGGACACCGCTCGGCCTCCAGTACACTGTAGGCGACCGGGACCACCGGGCGCCTACAGAAGGTATCAAAAAATCATTTTAAGAAATCACCTAAAATTTTGAAACACAGAGCTCTCTAAAAGCTCTGTTTAATCAAGAATGTTTCGCAAACACTGTGGAAAGGTACTTCATTTACTTGGAATACTGCTTGGGAAATGTTACACGCTTTTCTAATATGAGAAGATCGCAAATGTGAATCAAATAGGATCAACACGCACGAAGCAGTATAATTAATTAGTTAATTAGACAATATAAGTTGCATATCAAATACCGCACATTGTGAGCTGCTCAGAAAGTAGACAGCGCTAACGTGATATGTGGCACTTACTCTAAACTCAGCAAACATGCCCCAGACCACGTCAATCGCCACTAGATTAAGGTCGCCCTAATCGGCGTCAACAAGTGTGCAACCCACTTTGCAGCAGAACCAGAAGTCGCACTCCCTCCACAGCAGGATCCCAAGTGTTTGAAATTATCTTCCTATAAACCTCACTTCTCACGTTTTCAGGAAACTCTGCGTGGAAGAGATAACTTAATCCTGCTGTCAATATGATCATCAATAAGTTGCTTTATTTACTTGAATACAAGGGAACCATGAAGAATTTCATTCTTGGCTTGCAGAACGCATCTGATTATGCAAGAGGCTGTCATCAGCTGTTAACCATGTTCCACTCATTCGTCGATTCCTTCACTCCGAAGCACGGTGGCGAGTAAGACGCATTGGAAAGGTAACAAAATCTGGCGTGAAAGACGATGAATTTTTCTCACAGAGTCCGAACAGAGCAGTGGTGGCCCATTCTTGGATCTGCATACAGAGAGGTGAATTCATCATGCTCATTGATACTCTAGGAATTGCAGTGGCTTAGCGGCACACTGCCTTCAAAGAGAAAACCGCATTTGCCGACAAAGCAAGGAGCAGGGGCTTACTACAGCTGAATTTTTAACACCTGGGCCCGCTCGTTTCTAACAAGAAACTGTGAGGCCTTCTTCCTGAGTAATCAAGTCGTGGACTTATCTCAAAAATAGCCAAGAAGCAAACAGAAAAATAATCAAACATCGTACAAAGATATGTGACTGTCATGTCACAAATGGTAACTCAAATAGTTGCTGTATTGAACATGACGATACTCAGCCAAAGCTAAAATGCAAGTCTTGAAAAAAAGAAATGGAAATACAGGGTGACAGTTAGTGAACTACATGAAAAAAACGTAAGTTAATTACAAACTAGGTCGTGCACACACTTTATTCAACATGTAAACGTCACTACAGATATTTCGATTTAGCTTATGACAATGGCTGCCATCATTGGCGATGATGTGGCGCAGACGAATACAGAAATTGTGCATGACCCGCTTAAGTGTCGGAAATCGATGGTGTCGATGGCCTTCTGAATGGCTGTTTTGAGGTCAGCAATGGTTTTGGGGTTATTGCTGCACACCTTATCTTTAATATAGACCCACAAAAAGGGGTCGCATGTTTTTACATCCGGAGAATATGGCGGCCAGTCGAGGCCCATGCCAGTGGCCTCTGGCTACCCCAGAGCCAGAATGCGGTCCACAAAGTGCTCCTCCAGGACATCAATTACTATTCTGCTTCGATAGGGTCGATCTCCGTCTTGCATGAACCACATCTTGTCGAAATCAGGATCACTTTGGATAATAGGGATGTAGTCATCCTCCAAAACCTTCACATACCATTCGGTAGTCACCATACCATCAAGGAATAACGCACCGACTATTCCGTAACTGGACGTTGCACACCACACAGTCACCCGCTGAGGGTGAAGAGACTTCTCCATCACTCCCCCAAATGCGCCAATTTTTCTTGTTGACGAACCCACCCAAATGAAAGTGGGCTTCGTCGCTAAACCAAACGATGCATGCGCATACTAATTCCCATCATGTCCCGCGTGCAGTTTGAATGTTCTAACGCAATCCGTTCAGAAGCTCTGACGATTTTATTTCACATAGTTCAATAATTGTTACCCTCTACATTCACAGAAAATGTCTTTCTTGGAACGTGCGACATCTTTGAAATGTACAAAATTGGTGTGATCGTTCAATAAAACTTCCTCTATGGAGTTTAGGTCCTAAGGTCGACCTAGTCACTACACTAGGAGGATATAGCGACTTTGGACCATACAAGAAGCTCTATAGTGAATTTGGACCAAATTTGACCTTTTACTTCCAATCCCCTTCCTCCCTCACACATACCATTCGCTCCTCCTCTCTTCCATTCCCATCACCTCTCCCCTTCCTCTCCTCTTTCCTCAACCACACCCCTTCCCCTTCCCTTGGCCTCCCTTCGCCCTCCCCCATCCTCCAACTCGCCCAATTCTTCCACCTCTTTTATACCTAATTTCTTGGAAGCAGGTCATTGAAATACACTACAGCAAAGACACACATTTATCTTTCCCAGTTACACCTCAGTATTTTACTGCCATATTAGCTCGTCCAATCACATTTCTCGACTCCTCTCTAAGCCACACTAATTTTCTGTCTAATTTCTTGGATGTAGGCCAATTAGAGGCCTTCCTATTACAAGGATGGGCTGAGCGTTACATCGTTCTTTTGCAGTAATGATGGCAACTGCGGACTGTCTGCATGTCGCCGGACATACACTCCTGGAAATGGGAAAAAGAACACATTGACACCGGTGTGTCAGACCCATCATACTTGCTCCGGACACTGCGAGAGGGCTGTACAAGCAATGATCACACGCACGGCACAGCGGACACACCAGGAACCGCGGTGTTGGCCGTCGAGTGGCGCTAGCTGCTCAGCATTTGTGCACCGCCGCCGTCAGTGTCAGCCAGTTTGCTGTGGCATACGGAGCTCCATCGCAGTCTTCTTTAACACTGGTAGCATGCCGCGATAGCGTGGACGTGAACCGTATGTGCAGCTGATGGACTTTGAGCGAGGGCGTATAGTGGGCATGCGGGAGGCCGGGTGGACGTACCGCCGAATTGCTCAACACGTGGGGCGTGAGGTCTCCACAGTACATCGATGTTATCGCCAGTGGTCGGCGGAAGGTGCACGTGCCCGTCGACCTGGGACCGGACCGCAGCGACGCACGGATGCACGCCAAGACCGTAGGATCCTACGCAGTGCCGTAGGGGACCGCACCGCCACTTCCCAGCAAATTAGGGACACTGTTGCTCCTGGGGTATCGGCGAGGACCATTCGCAACCGTCTCCACGAAGCTGGGCTACGGTCCCACACACCGTTAGGCCGTCTTCCGCTCACGCCCCAACATCGTGCAGCCCGCCTCCAGTGGTGTCGCGACAGGCATGAATGGAGGGACGAATGGAGACGTGTCGTCTTCAGCGATGAGAGTCGCTTCTGCCTTGGTGCCAATGATGGTCGTATGCGTGTTTGGCGCCGTGCAGGTGAGCGCCACAATCAGGACTGCATACTACCGAGGCACACAGGGCCAACACCCGGCATCATGGTGTGGGGAGCGATCTCCTACACTGGCCGTACACCTCTGGTGATCGTCGAGGGGACACTGAATAGTGCACGGTACATCCAAACCGTCATCGAACCCATCGTTCTACCATTCCTAGACCGGCAAGGGAACTTGCTGTTGCAACAGGACAATGCACGTCCGCATGTATCCCGTGCCACCTAACGTGCTCTAGAAGGTGTAAGTCAACTACTCTGGCCAGCAAGATCTCCGGATCTGTCCTCCATTGAGCATGTTTGGGACTGGATGAAGCGTCGTCTCACGCGATCTGCACGTCCAGCACGAACGCTGGTCCAACTGAGGCGCCAGGTGGAAATGGCATGGCAAGCCGTTCCACAGGACTACATCCAGCATCTCTACGATCGTCTCCATGGGAGAATAGCAGCCTGCATTGCTGCGAAAGGTGGATATAGACTGTACTAGTGCCGACTTTGTGCATCCTCTGTTGCCTGTGTCTATGTGCCTGTGGTTCTGTCAGTGTGATCATGTGATGTATCTGACCCCAGGAATGTGTCAATAAAGTTTCCCCTTCCTGGGACAATGAATTCACGGTGTTCTTATTTCAATTTCCAGGAGTGTATTTGCGCTGTTGCAAATGGCGGTTCGTTTTCCATACCATCAGAGGCCCCAAAAAGGTGAAAAATTACTGTACTGTCAGCAGTTTTGCTAGAATCGCCCACTTCATGTGGAAGCTAGGAGATATGAATCCACTTAGAGAAAAATGAAGTGCCTAACGAGGAATGCTGATACATTCCAGTTACTGAACACAGTCGCAAATAATATATCTACGAAAGAACTAAACAAGTTCAGAGCAGCTATTGGAAATATATAATAAATGTCAACAGAAGAGGGGATGAGTGAGAGGGAAGATGCGACTAATGATGAGGCCTGAAAGGACGGCAGTCACAGTGCCAGTGGTGAGGAAGAGCCAAAAACTGCATGATGAGTGAAGTGTTGTGTGATGTCTGTTAATAAGAGCATACTCAACTGTAGCTTAGTTTTAATTTAGTTTAAATACAAATACGCAATTTATTAGTAATGATAATTGTGATGATTCAGTGTTTTGACGAGTTGCCAAATAACTGGACAATTCATTACAGATGGCTGAAGTGCAAGCTATTTACACACTCAGCACAAGCAAAACTCTTGGATGCCCTGAGGCAGCCACGAACCACAATTGGCTAGAGAAGTTTACATAAGAAATAACATAATAGAATTATCTCTTTTGTTTTTGTGATTCTTCAATTTCTCCACACGTATTTCATGACGAAAGAAATCTCGGGTGAACAGCCTGGTGTGAGTGTACAAAGGACAAAATATTTCGGCAAAATTGTCGACTGCCGAAATATTGTGTCCTTTGTACACTCACACCAGGCTGTTCACGCGAGATTTATTTCGTCTTTTGTTTTTGTTTTATTACTTACTTAATTTCATATTACTTTCTTAATGTAATTGTGTTTCATTGTATAATTTAGTATTTTAATACTGCATGATTAGAGTTTAAGAGAAAAAAGAAACCTACCACTTAGAGAATGTTCAATGTATTAATGTGTTGTACAAACTGTTTTAAATTCACTGGAGGGCAGGTTTTATGATTGCTATAAATAAATGGTTTTGAGAGGATACTATTGGCTTATTTTGCTGTATTTTCTGTTTTTAATATAGCTATTGTGAGCAATATGTGCCTAAACACACCGAATGTGTGTTCACCTTGTGGTCGTTGCCAACAGATGGTAATTGGATAATACTAGCTATCTTTATTTCATACGTGAATGTTTCGTGGAAATAAAGATTCTAAGCTACAGCGATTCCTACAGCTAAATCATTAACTTGATCTATACTGTTGATCTATACTGACCAGCCAGAAAATTATGACCACCTACTTAATAGCCAGTACGCCCACTTTTGTCGCGGATAACAGCGGTGACGCATCGTGTCATGGAAGCATTGAGACCTTGGAAAGTCGCTCAAGTGTGTTGGCAACACATCTGCACACACAAGGCACCTAAATCCCGTAAATTCCTGGGATGGGAGAGGGGGCGATGACCTCTGCCGGCATATTCAATCCCATCCCAGATGTGTTCGATCGGGCTCAGATCGACGAATTAGGGTGACAACTTTAATTCGCCACTGTGTTCCTCGAACCACTTCACGCGGCCGCTACGGTCGCAGGTTGGAATCCTGCCTCGGGCATGGATGTGTGTGATGTCCTTAGGTTAGTTAGGTTTAAGTAGTTCTAAATCTATGGGACTGATGACCTCAGATGTTAAGTCCCATAGTGCTTAGAGCCATTTGAACCATTTGTTACCTCCTGGCCTTGTGACATGGCGCATTATCTTGCTGAAACATCCCACTGTCGCTGGGAGACATGATCGTCATGAAGGGGTGTACGTGGTCTGCAGTCAGTTTACCACACTCCTTGGCCGTTATGGTGCCTTGCACGAGCTCGACTGGACCCATGAATGCCCATGTGAATGTTCCCCAAAGCATACTGGAGCCGTCACCAGCTTGTCTCCACCCTGCAGTACAGGTGTCAAGGAACTGTTGCCTAGAAGACGACGGATTCGCACCCTCCCATTGGCATGATGAACAAGGCATATAGATTGATCAGACGATGCAACGCTCTATCACTGCGTCAACGTACAGAGCCGATGGTCATGTGCCCACTTCAGTCGTAGTTGCCGATGTCGTGATGTTAACATTGGCACATGCATTCGGCAAACGCTGCAGAGGTCCATTGTTAGGAGTATTCGGTGCGCTATGTGTTCAGACACCCTTGTACTTTGCGCAGCATTAAAATCTGATGTAAGTTCCGCCACAGTTCGCCGTCAGTCCTGTTTTACCAGTCTGCCCAACCTATGACGTCCGTCATTTATAATGAGGGGTGGCAGGCCAACCCCTCCACGTCTGGACGTGTGTTCACCTTGGTTTGGCCACGTGCTGAAGACACTCACCACAGTACTCTTCGAACACCCGGAAAGTCGTGCAGTTTCCAAAATGCTCGTGACGAGACTCCGGGGTATCAAAATCTGCCCTCGGTCAAACTCGGGTAAATCGTGCGCCTTTCCCATTCCGCACACGGACAGCACGCTCACTGATACCACATGCACCATGTGTGTGTCTGACTAGCTGATATTGCCTGGACCAGTTTATATCGACAGTAGGGCGGTGGTCATAATGTTGTGGATGATCAGTGTATTTGAGAGGGAGTCTTAAGTATTTGTGCGAAAAATGTAAAAAGGTTTGTCTGCTTACGGAATTTTATTAATATTGTCATCTGCGATGTGAGGCAGCATCTGTTATTGTAAATAATGTTAGAAGAACGGTTGGTACGAACATCGAATTTTCGTCACCTAATTTTATTTTAGACGTTTTCCAGTAATGGTTGATTTCCCCAACCACCATTTTAGGCAAGAAGATGACGATGCACTACGCTGCACCCTGGAAAAAACTAGAATTGTCATTATTTTCTGAGAAATGTGGGTTGTTATTCACCTTTTTCTGTGTTCGCTTTTGGTGTGCAAAATAAGGGAAACATTGTATTATTAGCATTTTTAGAGGATACTACTGTCTTATTTTGATAGCTTTTCCGTTTTCACTAGAGGTATTCTGAGCAGTATACATCTAAATATATGTGTTTTGAGCTTGTAGGTACCTCAGGCAGATGGTAGTGTTATGCCCTAGCTAGCTTTATTTCGTATTTTAATAATTTCTGGGCCGGCCGCGGTGGTCTCGCGGTTAAGGTCGCAGGTTCGAATCCTGCCTCGGGCATGGATGTGTGTGATGTCCTTAGGTTAGTTAGGTTTAAGTAGTTCTAAGTTCTAGGGGACTGATGAACATAGATGTTAAGTCCCATAGTGCTCAGAACCATTTGAACCATTTGAACCAATAATTTCTGGGAGACAAGATTTGAAGCTACAGACATTTCCATAGCCAAATTAATAACCTGTTAACGTTTACAGCCATATAATTGTGATTGGTAGAGGGCACATTTTCTCAAAAACTTCTAAAAACATAAGGTAATGACTGATAGATTTTCGTACCCACTAATCCTTGAATATTATTTGTAATAACAGATCCTACCCACATCGCAGACAACGCAGTTATCTAAATTCCGTGCATTTTATTTGGAAACAGTGTTGTTCAAATGGTTCAAATGGCTCTGAGCACTATGGGACTTAACAGTTGAGGTCATCAGTCCCCTAGAACTTAGAACTACTTAAACCTAACTAACCTAAGGACATCACAACCATCCATGCCGGAGGCAGGAAGTAGTGTTGTAATAGCATATAGTTGTAGTAGCCAGTAAGAAGAGAAACCTCTTTACATTTTACTCAAAATACCTAAGATACTAATACTTTCAAATATTGAATCACTTTCAACAAACAAAAATAGACAATTGAGTTAACTGTGGAGATGATAGTAAATTCAAATTAGTATCTCACAAAATGGGAAAACATGAAATAAAATAACGATCTGTTTGCAACATCCAAAAGGTCACACACATATGTTTGGCACATACTTCTCAAAATAGCTATACAGAAAACATAAAATCTAGCAAAATAAACCCATGATACCCTCTCAAATATCCTATAGTATAATTTTTCACGATTTAGGCCGCCAGGTACGGAAAGCCCTTGGCTATAGCTGCTTGGAAGGCCCATTTCCTAAAAAAACGGATGTAGCTTAGAGAGGAGATAAGAAATATCATTGGAGGAGCAGATATGGCGGCAAAATAGTGAGCTGTGTCTGGTGGAGTTAAAATATGCATAGTGCAATTGGTTTAAAAACTCTCTAAATAGCTGTATCATTTTCTTTTTGCCAATATTTAAAAATAAAATTGGGGGGGGGGGCTGGTGGGGGAGGGGAGGAGGAGAGGGAGGGATGTTGCTCAAGAAGGGGGCCATGACTTAATAGAGTGGAGGAGCATGATGAGACATCATGTTTTTACCCCTCTATGTAGGCAATCCAAAGGTCAAAGATAAAATTCGATCTAGAATGCCTGTTACTCTCCTCTCATGCCAGAATTTTTATTGCTCACATACTCACTTCATGTGCTAAATTGTTTTCTGCTGAAGAAATTCATCCACAATACAAACCCCTGTGCTGTCGATCATTGTGTTGTAAGACGTCGTGCTTCATTGCTTAGATATTCCGACCTTACAATCATATTCTGCACATCAAGATGCTTCATTCGAACCGAAACTCGATAAGATGAAGTCAATGTTGTATGAACTCATGTAAACGATATGCAAATAACAAGTAAGCGCACCGGGGTTGAAATACTCGAGGTTGGCGTACACACACACATTCAAGACACGACGGACACAAAAGCTTTTAGTTCGGGAGAGGCAAACACCGCACGCCAGGACGCCGGTCCCTTCAGAGGTTTTCGCAGGGAGCTATCTACGTTGGCCGGTGACCGCCCATGAAGCGGACAGCGGTTGCCCGAGTGAAAGGAGGAACGACCACGTGTTCGGCTTAAAAGCAAATTCCGCTACATTGTGTGGGACCGGCCAGCCTACGCATTCTTTACACATAGCACGCAGTTTCAGAGATTTTCACAGGGAGACAGCAAACGTCAAACGCCGATACTACAGGTTTCCAGATTGGTGACCTTAAACGAAACGTCATTCTCCCGTTTTAGAAGAGCAATGCTGATTGGCAGACGATATTTCTGACGCCTTGAGCTGAAGGAGTAATGGAAGAGACCGAAAGATATACCCCTTCACGTCTGGCGTGGAAATGGGCCGTTCCGTTGTCGCTCTTGGAGCGAGCACATGTAACGAGAGCGTCCGCGCTCGTACGTGTTCTCAAAGAGCGAGGAACAAGTCTCTCCTCAGTACTTCACTGGGAGAGCACCTCTGTCCAGAGCGAATCGAAGTGCGACTCTATGTTGAGTCCTTGCGATGAAGCGTTGTTCACTGTGTTGGCCGACACACTTATTGTGCGGTGTGAACGGACAGGGTTATAGTTAAACGCCTGCGAGCAAATTTTTGAGTGGCATCGCGGTGGACTGGTTATCTGACCGGTGTACCTCGCCAATAGCTAGACTAGGGGCGAATAGGAGTCCTTGACTTCATCAAAGCATAGGGAGAGTTTGATTGGCGAAGGTCAATCCAGATACACTCCTGGAAATGGAAAAAAGAACACATTGACACCGGTGTGTCAGACCCATCATACTTGCTCCGGACACTGCGAGAGGGCTGTACAAGCAATGATCACACGCACAGCACAGCGGACACACCAGGAACCGCGGTGTTGGCCGTCGAATGGCGCTAGCTGCTCAGCATTTGTGCACCGCCGCCGTCAGTGTCAGCCAGTTTGCTGTGGCATACGGAGCTCCATCGCAGTCTTCTTTAACACTGGTAGCATGCCGCGATAGCGTGGACGTGAACCGTATGTGCAGCTGATGGACTTTGAGCGAGGGCGTATAGTGGGCATGCGGGAGGCCAGGTGGACATACCGCCGAATTGCTCAACACGTGGGGCGTGAGGTCTCCACAGTACATCGATGTTGTCGCCAGTGGTCGGCGGAAGGTGCACGTGCCCGTCGACCTGGGACCGGACCGCAGCGACGCACGAATGCACGCCAAGACCGTAGGATCCTACGCAGTGCCGTAGGGGACCGCACCGCCACTTCCCAGCAAATTAGGGACACTGTTGCTCCTGGGGTATCGGCGAGGACCATTCGCAACCGTCTCCATGAAGCTGTCTACGGTCCCGCACACCGTTAGGCCGTCTTCCGCTCACGCCCCAACATCATGCAGCCCGTCTCCAGTGGTGTCGCGACAGGCATGAATGGAGGGACGAATGGAGACGTGTCGTCTTCAGCGATGAGAGTCGCTTCTGCCTTGGTGCCAATGATGGTCGTATGCGTGTTTGGCGCCGTGCAGGTGAGCGCCACAATCAGGACTGCATACGACCGAGGCACACAGGGCCAACACCCGGCATCATGGTGTGGGGAGCGATCTCCTACACTGGCCGTACACCTCTGGTGATCGTCGAGGGGACACTGAATAGTGCACGGTACATCCAAACCGTCATCGAACCCATCGTTCTACCATTCCTAGACCGGCAAGGGAACTTGCTGTTCCAACAGGACAATGCACGTCCGCATGTATCCCGTGCCACCCAACGTGCTCTAGAAGGTGTAAGTCAACTACCCTGGCCAGCAAGATCTCCGGATCTGTCCCCTATTGAGCATGTTTGGGACTGGATGAAGCGTCGTCTCACGCGGTCTGCACGTCCAGCACGAACGCTGGTCCAACTGAGGCGCCAGGTGGAAATGGCATGGCAAGCCGTTCCACAGGACTACATCCAGCATCTCTACGATCGTCTCCATGGGAGAATAGCAGCCTACATTGCTGCGAAAGGTGGATATACACTGTACTAGTGCCGACATTGTGCATCCTCTGTTGCCTGTGTCTATGTGCCTGTGGTTCTGTCAGTGTGATCATGTGATGTATCTGACCCCAGGAATGTGTCAATAAAGTTTCCCCTTCCTGGGACAATGAATTCACGGTGTTCTTATTTCAATTTCCAGGAGTGTAGAACGAGAGTTATCTTATTTCTCAGCAGCGAGCGATGTAGACAGCAGTCATCGCAGCTCACGGCATTGTGCGCTACAGCTATTGCGATCCCCATATTTCCCCCACAACAGTACACATTACTGCATTTCACACACGACAGCCTCGACTGTACCTAGTAACATTCTAACGGATGATTATTGAAGTTGAGCAGGCGCGGCTCTCAGTCATTCTGCCAAGTCAATAACAGTCTTAAACTTTGTACAAAAATTTCATTAGCGAATCCTATCCTTGAGAGGTAACTTCACATTCCGAAAAGAACCAGGAAATAACGTGTTAAATTCATGACTAAAAGTGCCATTGCGATTTCTCAGAGTTTTAGGAAAATAAATAATAATTTTCGGTAGTTTCATGTTTTTCTTACACTAACTAGCGCTACTCCAGTACCCAAGTATCCCAATAGTTACATAAGAAATGTTGTGAATTTTTGTGTCATTTCCTTACAGCGGACGACACCAGAAGATATTTATTGCTGAAAGTTTTTCAAGCATTTCTCTTTAGAACGTTAGGAGCGTCTGTCTGACTTCTGTAGTAGTGTGGGGGTGGAAATTGCATTTTGCAGGAGACGCAGGGTAAAGGGTACATCTCAGATTAATCCGTTGCGCAGAATAACAGAATAGCAACCCACACGCTCACAGTGTTATTGTAATAATAAATCACAAGAACAAGAACGTACATAAGGATCTAAAACAGTATCTCTATATACTTTTAAAGTCACAGTTCCTTGTGGAATGACACGATGATGATAATGATAGCATTATTTCGCCACACGAAATCAATACCTTTAGCGCCCGGAACGACACGAAGTCCTGCACGTCCGCCTAAAGCTACTCTGTATCATATACAGGATCATTCAGCTGCCCCTACTGATGTCGTTTCAAGCAACCCGCAATGTTATTATTGGCCTTCAAAAAGAACGCGCAAGATTTTCATATTCTCTCTCTCTCTCGCTCCACGCACACTATTAGTCCTATAGAAAAAAATTAACGGAATCTTTTTGTAGGAAATGTAATGTAGTTAAATTTTGTACTGAAATACGTTTTCGCTGAAGGCTGTACAAAAGTGACATTCAAACGCTTCCCAATCCCACTAGTCAGGATTTCTGGTATGTTGTACATATTACTCCCCCCTTCCACTGTACAAAAATTTGCGACTGGTGAATTATTTTCCAAATTCGACCTTTTCTCGGTCTTCATTACTGGCCTTATTATGCCACCGACTTAGTCGAGCACTTACAAAACAAACGAAAAAGCGTCGAATATCGGAAATGGTTCGTCCGCAGCTCGTGGTCGTGCGGTAGCGTTCTCGCGCCCGGGTTCCCAGGTTTGATTCCCGGCTGGGTCAGGGATTTTCCCTGCCTCGTGATGACTGGGTGTTGTGTGATGTCCTTAGATTAGTTAGGTTTAAGTAGTTCTAAGTTCTAGGGGACTGATGACCATAGCTGTTAAGTCCCATAGTGCTCAGAGCCATTTGAACCATTTTTCTTTTCGGAAATGGTTCGAGTAGTCGGAAATTTTTGCACAATGGTAGGATGGAGTGTGGTGAACAACGTACTACAAATCATGACTAGTGAGGGATGACTGTGGGGGTGGAGTGCGCTTGGAGGTCACTTTCGTAAGTTTGTCTTGAACAACTCGAAAACCGTGGTCTCCTGCAAAACGTATCCCAGCATGAAATTTAATCATACTCAGTTTCCTACAAAAAGGTCCTGCTTATTTTTTTCTGTAGGACTAACAGTTAGCGCGTAGTGAGAGAGAGAACATGAAATTCTAGCGCGTTATTTTCGAAGACCAGATATAGCATTGCGCGTTGAATAAAGTGACATAGGTAGCGTCACCTGAATCACGCTGTGTACAGCAGATCGTGTCTTGCCTGATGGCATCTGTTCTGGTCTATGTTTGATGTATGACAACGAGTTTTGGACTCTCCAGATTGCAGTACTTTCAAAGCTACAGGGTACAATTATTGAACTATATAAAATAAAATCGTCATACATTCTCAACGGTTTGCGTTAGGACGTTCAAACTGCACGGCTGGCCGCGGGGCATGATGGGAATCAGTATGCGCATGTATGATTTGGTTTAGCGACGAAGCCCACTTTCATTTGGAAGGGTTCGTCAACAACAAAAATTGACGCATTTGGGGGAGTGAAACTCCGCATTTCGCGATCGAGAAGTCTCTTCAACCACAGTGTGTGACTGTGTGGTGTACAATGTCCAGTCACGGAATAATCTGTGCGACATTCCTTGATGGTGACTACCGAACGGTATGTGGTTTTGGAAGATGATTTCATCCCCATTATCCAAAGTGACCCTGATTTCGACACAATGCGGTTTGTGCAAGACGGAGCTCGACCACATCGAAGCAGTAGATTGTTTGATGTCCTGGAGGAGCACTTTGGGCACCGCGTTCTGGTTCTGGGGTACCCAGAGGCCACTGGCATGCGCCTCGATTGGCCGCCATATTCTCCGGATATGAACACATACGACTCCTTTTTGTGGGGCTATATTAAAGAAAAGGTATACAGCAATAACCCCGAAACCATTACTGAGCTGAAAGCAGCCATTCAGGAGGTCATCGACAGCATCAATGTTCCGGCACTTCAATGCGTCATGCAGAATTTCGCTATTCGTCTGCGCCACACCATCGCCAATGATGGCAGGCACATTGATCATGTCATAACCTAATTCCGAATATCTGTAGTGACGTTTACATGTCGAATAAAGTGTTTACACGCCGTAGTTTGTAACTAACTTACGTTTTTTTCATATAATTCAATAATTGTCACCGTGTTAATTGTCACACATCCGTGAAGGAACTATCCTCTATTGATCTCCGCTCCAGTTCTATAATGCAAGCTTCTGTGCAGTGCACACGTGTCAGGAGCGTCGCACGTGCCACATCCCAAGTGTAGTGGTCGATGATGTTAACTTCGCTGTGGTTTCAGCTACAGTAAACCGTATTGTGGAACAGTTCCACTCTTATTGTTTGGAGTGCTTATTTTAAAATAGCAGTCATGGATGTGCGTTCTAGCCGGTCTTTGGCTGAACATACCCTCTGCCGAAACTTTTGTTGAAAAGTGTTCACACGGCATATAAACCACACCAGCAAGTAGGTTATTCCAGTTGTCTTCTCTCAATGTAATTTCCATTTCTTTTAGATACTACAGATATAGCATTTACGTAGAGATGAAAATATTAGCAGAATGTAGGGAAAGATCCAACATACCATAAAATTTACCATACAGAGTTATTCATGAGCAAGCTTCAGATGAATAAAATGAGGCTGAGTAATCGAGATTCTAAGAGACAGTATAACAAGTTGTAGACATGTTTCCGATGCTGAAACTAGCGGCATTCAGTCCTACCTAAGTCACTGAATGTGCGGTTATAAATGGCTTTCCCCACGTACAGGGGAAGCTTAACTCAACCAACAAAATATCGTAGGTTGTTAGGTGCTTTTTCTGATTATGTTGAAGTAAAGGACCAAGAGCGTCCAGTGGTTAGCTACAAAATAATTGTATTTTTATTGATTTTATACACCCATTTACCTAAGTAACAGTATTGCACTGAAAATACATCTAAGAAAGAAAAACGACGCACCACGAAGAAAGTATCCGAAAGGGACGAAAATCGGTAGAAAAAATGGATGATTTATTCAAGAAAAAGACCTTCACAAACTGAGGTAGTCAGTAACGCGTTTTTCCACCTCTGGCACTTATGCAAGCGGTATTCGGCTTGGCATTGAGTGATAGAGCTATTGGATGTATTTTGGTACATTGTGTCAAATTCTGTCCAATTGGCGCGTCAGATCGTCATAATCCCGAGCCGGTTGGAGGGCTCTGCCCTTAATGCTCCTAACGTTCTCAATTGGGGAGAGACCCGGCGACCTTTCGGTCAAGGCAGGGTTAGGCAAGCACGAAGACAAGCAGTAGAAACTCTCACTCTGTGCAGCACTCTTGCTGAAATGTAAGCCCAAAACGGTTTGCCAATGCAGGCAGCAAAACGGGGCGTATAAATCGTCGACGAACAACTGTGCTGTAAGGGTGCTGCGTATGAAAACCAAAACGGTCCCGCTATGTAAAGAAATGGCATCCTAGGACCATCACTCTTGGCTGTAGACTGTATGACGGGCGACACTCAAGCTGGTGCCCTACCACATTCCGGGGCGTCTCCAGACACCTCTTCTGCCTGAATCGCATTGACTGGAGTAAAATTGTCTTCAGTGAAAAGTCCCGCTTTGAACTAAGCCCCGAAGCCCAGCAAAGGCATGTCTAGAGACAACCCGGACAGTGGTGGGATACCAACCTGATTGTCGCACGCCATATGACAGACAACCAGAGGTAATGGTCTGAGGTGACATTACTTTTCATAACAGCGCCCCTTTGGTTGTTATCCGCGACACTTTTAGATTACAGCTTTACGTGGACGATATTCGACGCCCCGTTTTGTTGGCCTTCGTGGCAAGCCATTCTGGGCATACGTTTCAGCGAGATAATGCCCGCCTGTGCAGGGAGAGTTTATACTGTTCGTCTTCGGGCTTGCGAAACCCTTCCTTGGCCAGCGAGGTTGCCGGAATTCTCCCCAATTGAGAACGTGTGGAGATTTATGGGCAGGTCCCTCCTACCAGCCCCGGATTTTCACGATCTAATGCACCATTTGGACAGTATTTGGCTCGATATCCCTCAGGAGCACATCCAACAACTCTATCAATCAATTCCAAGGCAGAATAATAGCTTGCATAATGAGCAGAGGTGGACCAGTGCATTATTGACTTGCTCAATTTGTGAAAGTCTTTCTCTGGAAAAAACAATCCGATTTTTCTGATGCAGTACTTATTTGTTTGTCTGTACATGTACACCACCTCCACCGACTTCCGTCCGATTTGGATAATTCCTTCTTGATCTGTGGCTGTTTCTGTCTTAGAGTGTACATGATAAAAGAAACTGCTTGGTCTTCCAGAATGTTAAAGTATCCGCTTTGACAGTAAGTCTCCATAGAACGTAGCAGACAGCCCAGTCCATGATATGAAAACACCCCAATGACAATCACAGAAATCTTGTACGTCAGAAAGACGAATGAAACACGTTCCAGATGAACAACTTTCATTACAAAAAAATGGCTCTGAGCACTATGGGACTTAACATCTGAGGTCATCAGTGCCCTAGAACTTAGAACTACTTAAACCTAACTAACCTAAGGACATTACACACATCCATGCCCGAAGCAGGATCGAACCTGCGACCGTAGCGGTCGCGCGGTTCCAGCCTGAAGCGCCTAGAACCGCTCTGCCACTCCGGCCGGCAACTTTCATTGTATTCGCACTGCCTTTAATCACAGAGTACAATGAGATATAAGATAATTGGGACTATTTGGTTCCTACCGTGCCCAATTCAAGCACGCTGGTTTGTCATCCGCTGTCTCCACAGCGCTGCTATGTACGACTGTACATGCCCGCTGAAAACAATTCTATTATCAGTGTTTACCCTCAGTAAACTGGCCTTCATCATGAATAATATCAACTAATTTTACATTATTTGACAGTCACTTTCCGCTACTAGGATATCCGCTGGACACTACAAGTAGGTGCACTAGCAGATTGGACAATTTTTCTTTCGCCACGCTTAACTAAGTTTGCATTCTAGTACTTTTGGCTGCCTCCTGAAATCACATTTTGATCAAACAAAACCCCATAAGTGGATCAAACACAGAAAGTTGGAGTTACGACATGCAGACACCATTCAACCACTCTCGAATGCTCATCCTGTATCACTCGTCCGTGTAGATATAGGTCAGATAGACGAGTGTACCAACGCCAAGATGACACGGAAAATTACAGTTTTTGCCAAACAGACGAAAGAATTCTCTCTGAGGTTGGACAGACACAATCATGGAGCAACATTTATACAATGAAGAGTAAGTGTACTGAACACTGCAGTAGCTGACGACAACTACTTCCTCACTGTTGGCAGAAGTGATTTGGCAACTGACCACACTTTTAAAAGGCATCAAAAGGCACGCAGGCTAACATTTTAACAATTTAACGCAGTAGACACAAGACAGGGCACTGGGGCTGTCATGGGATGCTATTTTGCCTAAATCAGAGTTTATAATGCTAGCTACAACAACACGATTGGAAAATAGTTGGATTTGGGACCGAGGGGCGTTTATATCATACTCTGGTATTCTAGATATGGCGAACAGCACTGAGGTCTGTTGATCTGGGAGGTCATACAAACACCCTCGTGTCCATGTCGTTTTTCTACAGCCTTTCTGCTACAATTATAAGGCAATGAGAATGTCTTGCTAAAGACACAGGAGGAGAAGGGCATGAGTAGGCAGGCAGACGTATGCACATAATACAAATGCGTATGTATGTTAGTCATCACCGGGCAGAAAGGATAGAAGACGAGTCAGAAAGCCTATGTAAATATCCGCCGCCGGCCGCAGTGGTCATGCGGTTCTAGGCGCTGCAGTTCGGAACCGCGGGACTGCTACGGTCGTAGGTTCGAATCCTGCCTCGGGCATGGATGTGTGTGATGTGCTTAGGTTAGTTAGGTTTAAGTAGTTCTAAGTTCTGGGGGACTGATGACCTAAGATGTTAAGTCCCATAGTGCTCAGAGCCATTTGAACCATTTTTTTTAAATATCCGCCACAACGACACTTATCTCTCTATCAGTTATTGCAACGGCACCCTGCTAGCAAAAGCAATCCATAGCGCCACGTGGTTGTTAAGGAACTCGTGCGCTATCATCAGCGTGTACCAACATTTACTGCGCCTCACCAGTCCAGGTTACCGCTTAACGTGTTTGCAGTACACAATGGCGATGCTCTAGCGTCCATACTAATTCTGTGTCCTGAGACGCATTGTGAACATAGGAAGATGAGTGTGAGCGGTGGCTTCTGCTCCCCGCGGTGGAGGAGAGATGATTGGGGTTTGATGTCCCGTTGGCGATGAAGTCATTAGAGACGGAGAACACGCTCATATACTGGAAGTGTGGGGAATGTAATCAAACATGTCCTTTCAGTGCAACCTTCCGGAATTCGCCTTACAGAGAACCTAAACCTGGTCAGCCTGACTGGGATTGGAACCATCGTCCTCCTGAATACGACAACATAGTCTTTAATATCTGCGCCACCTAGCTCAGTCCCTAGAGCGAGGAAGAGGTTTTATACGGTAAGACAGCACTCTAGCCGTATTGTGTTGTCAGTGAAGACGCAGTAACAGCAGAATGACTCGGTCAAATGGTTCAAATGGCTCTGAGCACTATGGGACTTAACTTCTGAGGTCATCAGTCCCCTAGAACTTAGAACTACTTAAACATAACTAACCTAAGGACATCACACATCCATGCCCGAGGCAGGATTCGAACCTGCGACCGTAGCGGTCGCGCGGTTCCAGACTGTAGCGCCTAGAACCGCTCGGTCACTCCGGCCGGCTGAGTCGGTCAGCAGAGATCTCTGACTTCAAACGCGGATTAGACACTGCATCTCACCTGAGAAACAAATTCATATGAGACATTTGAACCCTTCTAAAAATGTCAAAGTCGAATTTTGGTGACCTGATTGTGAAGTGGGAAAAGGAACAACCACAGTTAAATGAACAGCAGGTAGACTTCATGTACTGACGGACAGGGACCGTCCAGCATAACGAAGGGTGGTTGTAAAAAATGGCGTGAAATCAGCAGAAGGAATCACTCGAGAGTTCAAAGGTGTTACTAGCAGCGCAGTTGGCAAAATGACTGTGCGTAGGGAGCTAAAAAGAATGGGATACAATGGTCAAGCACCTCCTCATAAGCCACATATTTCTGTAGTCAATGCTAAGTGACATTTCAGATGGTGTAAAAAGTGACGTCACAATGGATGACAGGAAACGAGTGTTTCGGAGTGAAGAGTCGGGCTGTATCCTGTGACAATTCGACGGAAGGGTTTGGGTTTCGGGAATGCTTGGAGAACGTTACCTACCATCATTTGTAGTGCCAACAGCTGAAGTACGATGAAGGTTGTGTTTACGGCATGGGTGTGTTTTTCGATGTTGGGGTGTGGTCCCCTCATTGCGGTTAAGGAAACGCTAAATGTGGAAGGGTATAAAAACATCTTACTTTATTTTTTACTGCGCACAGTAGAGTAGCAGTTCGAGGATTGTATCGCCGTGACAATGCAAAAAAGTGTTTCAAATGGCTCTAAGCACTATGGGACTTAACATCTGAGGTCATCAGTCCTCTAGGCATAGAACTACTTAAACCTAACTAACCCAAGGACATCACACATATCGATGCCAGAGGCAGAATTAGAACCTGCGACCGTAGCAGCCGCGTGGTTCCTGACTGAAGCGCCTAGAACCGCTCCGCCACAGAGGCCGGCATGACAATGCACATTGTCACAAAGCAACATCTGCGAGGTAATGATTTGTGTACAAGATTATTCCTGAAATGATTGGCGTGCCCAGACTCCCGCCCTGAACCCAGTGGAATATCTCTGAGGTGATTTAGAAAGTCAACTTCGCTCCATATCCAAGCGACCAACATCACTACCTTCTCTAATTCCGGCTCTTCAGGAAGTATGGGCTGCCATTCCCCCACAGACATTCCAGAGCGGAGTTCAAGCTGTCATAAAGGTGACTCTTGAACACACCACATATTAATTTCCAGTAATAGGTGTACACTAACGCTTGAGAAAACTGTAACAGTCGTAAACAATGGCGAAAATGAATTCCAAATCGAAGACTGTGTAGTATAATGTACCAGAAATTAGGTTACAGTACACGTATGTCCATTAGGTTCGTATCCGAGAGATAGGAGCGGGGGTATCATTGGATCATGACTTTCCAAAGAATACACTACCGGCCATTAAAATTGCTACAGCACGAAGATGACGTGCTACAGACGCGAAATTTAACCGACAGGAAGAACATTCTGTGATATGCAAATTATTATCTTTTCAGAGCATTCACACAAGGTTCGCGCCGGTGGCGACACCTACAATGTGCTGACATGAGGAAAGTTTCCAAGCGATTTCTTATACACAAACTGCAGTTGATCGGCGTTGCCTGGTGAAACGTTGTTGTGATGCCTCGTGTAAGGAGGAGAAATGCGTACCATCACGTATCCAACTTTGATAAAGGTCGGGTTGTAGCCAATCGCGATTGCGGTTTATCGTATAGCGACATTTCTGCTTGCGTTGGTCGACATCCAATGACTGTTAGCAGAATATGGAATCGGTGGCTTCAGGAGGGTAATACGGAACGCCGTGCTGGATCTCAACGGCCTCGTATCACTAGCAGTCGAGATGACAGGCATCTTATCCGCATGGCTGTAACGGATCGTGCAGCAACGTCTCGATCCCTGTTTCAACAGATGGGAACATTTGCAAGAAAAGAACCATCTGCACGAACAGTTCGACGACGTTTGCAGCAGCATGGACTATCGGCTCGGAGACCATGGCTGCAGTTACCCTTGACTCTGCATCACATACAGGAGCGCCTGCGATGGTATACTCAACAACGAACCTGGGTGCACGAATGGCAAAACGTCATTTTTTCGGATGAATTCAGATTCTGTTTAGAGCAACATGATGGTCACATCCGTGTTTGGCGACATCGCGGTGAACACACATTGGTAGAGTGTATTCGTCATCGCCATACTGGCGTATCACCCGGCCTGATGGTATCGGGTGCCATTGGTTACACGTCTCGGTCACCTCTTGTTCGCATTGATGGCAATTTGAACAGTGGGCGTTACATTTCAGATGTGTTACGACCCGTGGTCTACCCTTCATTCGATCCCTGCGAAACCCTACATTTCAGCAGGATAATGCACGACCGCATGTTGCAGGTCCTGTACAGGTCTTTCAGGATACAGAAAATGTTCGACTGCTGCCCTGGCCAGCACACTCCCGAAATCTCTCACCAATTGAAAACGTTTGGTCAATGGTGGCCGAGCAGTTGGCTCGTCACAATACGCCAGTCACTATTCTTGATGAACTGCGGTATCGTGTTGTAGCTGCATGGACAGCTGTACCTGTACACGCCGTCCAAGCTCTGTTTGACTCAATGCCCAGGCGTATCAAGGCCGTTATTAAGGCCAGAAGTGGTTGTTCTAGGTACTGATTTCTCAGGTTCTATGCACCCAAATTGCGTGAAAAGTAATCACATGTCAGTTCTAGTATAATATATTTGTCCAATGAATACCCGTTTATCATCTGCATTTTTCTTGGTGTAGCAATTTTAATTGCCAGTAGTGTATTTTAGTCAAAAATTTTAAATTCTCAGCTACCATTTAGGAAATAAAGTAGCACGAGAACCTAGAGTCTTGAAAATGGCAAGGATTTCTATAAAATTACTATCTATGTTTCTCTCCTGATGGCTAGCCCGAACGGATGTGCTTCCTGCTTGTCCGGCTGCAACAAGCATTCCATTCAGAAAAAGGCTCCAGTTCACAGTCCGACAGAAACTGTTGTCAACAACAAAACCGACACGGTTTGTGAATCCACAAGCTGAACCGAAAATCACAATAAGTTGGAAAACGCGAGACAGAAAGGGCAAGACCCTCCACTAAGGAAAATACCAGAATGACTGACATCCCGATCTTAGTCGGAAACGAGTGGTAGAAATACTAGATCCCTCAATTTGCATGCTCACATAGCCTTAGTCTGTAGAGCTGTGTCCTCAGTCGTAGTCGTAAGCGAAATACTGATACTGTTGAGTGTACACTTCGATTTTATATTATGTCAATTACGATGCTGTCAAAGTTGTAACAGTTTGTTATTATTACAGTTCTTAAACCGATTGCTCGATACATGTAATACTAAAATTTTTAGAATAATGCTTCTGAAATGCTAAATTACATTACAATCCCTTGGAAGTTATGATAAAGTTGGTGAAAATTAATTATTATTATTATTATTATTGTATTGATTTTTATATATGTCATTGAAATTAAACATTTAGTTATTATATTAAATTCTTTTAGATTTTTACTGTCATTATTATTATTATTCTTGTTATTATTATAATCATTAAATTCTTAGACGCCGGCCGGAGTGACCGTGCGGTTCTTGGCGCTACAGTCTGGAACCGAGCGACCGCTACGGTCGCAGGTTCGAATCCTGCCTCGGCATGGATGTGTGTGATGTCCTTATGTTAGTTAGGTTTAATTAGTTCTGAGTTCTAGGTGACTGATGACCTCAGAAGTTAAGTCGCATAGTGCTCAGAGCCATTTTTGAGCCAAATTCTTAGACTCTGCGATACATTAAACGCAGGTGGCAGCAAGTTATATTTGAGTGGAGGGAAAGGAGAGGAAATAAAAAATTATGTCAACCCCCCCCCCCCCCCCGAATACCGGAATGCTGGATTGCGCCAAGGCCCAGCGGCATCCTCTCTAGTGTGTTCAGCAATGATAGTGTTGAGCCAAACTCGTTTTGTGAAGAGAGGCCAAATGAAAACTTGTAAACAAGTTATAGTCCAAACCACTAAAGTCAAAGGCTCCATTACCAATATGTAAGTGATTTCGAACGGAAGAAAATGACTAGTTTCCGATAGGTGTTTCTATCACGCCGTGCAACTTCGGCCGGTATAGGGCGTGCTGCTACGACAGTGATGGGTGCGTGGTACCTGTCGGTAGAAGACGCAGCGATGACCTGGTGTTCGCCAGAGGCCGACCCCAGGCACTGCACAGCTGCGACTAGTGCGATATCTGCCAGCCAGTGCCAAATCATGCGCGCTACACGGCAGAGCACTTAACTGCCTAACTGCCGTGGGGAGGGATGGATGATTGAGAAGCGCAATAGCACTTTCAACAAGAGGGAAGGCGAGCTTGCAACACTGCCTGCTAGTCTATCCTGTGGAAGACTTCATCGCTGCGTAACAACTGCAATCTACACCCATTTAAACCTATTTGCCGTAGCCTAACCTTGGTCTCCCTGCAATTTGTACACCTCCCCACTCGCCTCCCCCCCCCCCCCCCCCCCCCCACACACACACACAACCGGCCGGGGTGGCTGAGCGGTTCTAGGCGCCACAGTCTGGAACCGCTCGGCCGCTAAGGTCGCAGGTTCGAATCCTGCCTCGGGCATGGATGTGTGTGATGTCCTTAGGTTACTTTGGTTTACGTAACTCTAAGTTCTACGGGACTGATGAGCTCAGATGTTAATTCCCATAGTGCTCAGAGCCATTCGAACCGTTTGTTATATGGAATCACCGAGGTAACATGGCTCGAGCGTATAAGTGATACAATGGCAAAAAGGAGCTATCGTTTGTGGACGTGACCGTAAATGAAGTTGTCATTTTTTGGTGTCTCTGGATATATGCTATCAACCGATCCTTTCTTTTAATCAAGTTTTATTATAAATATAATTTCTGCTCAATTGCAGTAAATACCTTTTCATCAGCGAGGCTACACTCAAGACAAAGACCTCCAGAAAAGCTTCCTAAACTTAAATTTCTATCGATATCAGCAAGTTTCTCTTTTTCGGTCAGGCTTTCTCGGTATTGCTAATGTGCATTTTTACATCCTTCCTACACAGGTCATCGTCATAGTGTTGCTACCAAAACGGCTAAATTTCTTCTATTACGATGGGCGTCCCCTATGGATTTCCGCTTTATTTTTCTCATCATTCACGGTGCGCCATTTCATTGAAAATCACAGTTTCAAATACGCAGTTCGTTGGTATTACGGTAGGTGGCAGGACAGTCACTAGAAGTACCGTACAACCAAATTTCCCAAATGCCGTCATTACGTGAGCGGACAACATGGAGTGTGATCGTCAAGGAGAGTGCTACACGACATGGTTTCTGTGCAAGGAGGGTGTAAACACTGCAGACATCCACCTGCAGCTGGTGTCAGTGTATGGAGAGTGTGCACCGTTAGGAAAAGTGCTATTTCAAAAAGATAACGCTCGTCCCCAAACGAGTCGGCAAAAACACGACTGCCATCGCTAAAATAGGTTTCCAGGTACTGCCACACCCAGCGTATTCTCCTGACTTACCACCTTCTGATTACCATCTGTTCGTTACGATGCAGAAACGTCTTCTAGGACGCCATTTCACAGACTTACAAGAACTGCGAGCAGCTGTCCTTCAGTGGGTGCGACAGACGCCAGAAACGGGTTTCGAGGAGGCCTTACAGAAGTTAAACGGACCAAGTTAGGAGAATAAGGTGCGTATGGCAGTACCTCGAACACCATTTCAGTGATGGCAGCCGTGATTTTACGACTCGCAAGGGTACGAGCGCTGTCGTGTTGCAAGAGCTCTTTTCGAGACGGTGCACTCTCTCCACAATTTTCCACCAGTCGCTTGTAAATATCTGTAGTGTTTACGCTGTCGGACAGAAACCACGCCGTCCAGCACTCTCCTTGACGATCACCCCCTGTGTTGTCCGCTCACGTAATGACGGCATTTCGAAATTGGCTGTAATGTGCAGGGATTACACTTTTGGTTATGGTCCCACTACCTTCAATTAGACCAAGGTACTATACAGGGTGAATCAAAAAGAATCATCCGATATGGCACGTCTATATTTCTGAAACTAATAAACATATACAATGTGTGGTGTCACCGCCAGATACCACACTTGCTAGGTGGTAGCATTTAAATCGGCCGCGGTCCGTTAGTATACGTCGGACCCGCGTGTCGCCACTATCAGTGATTGCAGACCGAGCGCCGCTACACGGCAGGTCTAGTCTAGAGAGACTCCCTAGCACTCTGCCCAGTTGTACAGCCGAGTTTGCTAGCGATGGTTCACTGACTACATACGCTCTCATTTGCAGAGACGACAGCTTAGCATAGCCTTCAGGTACGTCATTTGCTACGACCTAGCAAGGAGCCATATTCTTCAAGAATGTATTCTGAACTGATAATATTGTGAATCATGTACCGTCAAGAGCGACGTTCATCATTAATGGATTAAAGTTAAGTATCAAACTAATTCGTCTGCTTTCTGAATTATAATTCCTTGTCATGTTCCAGACCTCACGTCAGTATAGTTCTTCCCTCCTCACGCCAGCCTGCGTGAGCTAAAACGCGTGCATTTCGGCCTCCTCTAGTAACACGGTGTTGGCTCTTCTGCCAACACAACACAATGAATCTTGTTTTTAATGATTGGGAAACTCAAAAAGTTTATTTTTCATACCATTTCATAGGTGTTCAGTATGCCCCCCTTCAGGTGCACGGCGTATGTCAGTGCGGTGTTCAAATTGTTCCCACACTGCACCGAGCATGTCTACATCGACATCTACATTGTTACTCTGCAATTCACACTTAAGTGCCTGGCAGTGTGTTCATAGAATCATTTTCACACTACTTATTTACCATTCCACACTCGAATGGCGCGTGGAAAAAAGGAACACCTAAATCTTTCCTTTGGAGCTCTGATTTCTCTTATTTTATTATGATGATCATTTCTCCCTACGTAGGTGGTCTCAACAAAATTTTTTCGCATTCGGAAGAGAAAGTTTTTCTCTGCCTGCCAGACTTTAGAATGATCTCCAACTTGACCACGGGTAAGGGGTCAACCTCAATTGAAATTTCGTAAATAGATCTCGCCGCAAAAAAAAAAAAAAAAAAAAAAAAAAAAAAAAAAAAAAAAAAAAACAACGCCTTTCTTTCAGTGACTGCCACCCCAACTCGCGTATCATATCAGTGACTCACTTACCGCTATTGCGCAATAACACGAAACGAGCTGCCCTTCTTTGCACTTTTTCGATGTCCTCCGTCAATGCTACCTGGTAAGGATCCCACACTGCGCAGCAATATTCCAGCAGAGGGTGGACATGTGTTGTAGGCTCTCTCTTTAGTGTGTTTGTCGCAGATTCTAAGTGTTCTGCTAACAAAGTGCAGTCTTTGTTTCGCCTTTCTCACAATATTATCTATGTGGTCTTTCCAATTTAAGTTAGGTATTTAGTCGAATTGACAGCCCTTAGATTTGTGCGATTTATCGTATACCCAAAATTTATCGGATTTTTCTTTTAGTACCCATGTGGATGACCTCGCACTTTTCTTTGTTTAGTGCCAATTGCCACTTTTCGCACCATATAGAAATTCTCTCTAGATAATTTTGTAATTGGAATTGATCGTCTGGTGATTATACTAGACAGTAAATTACAGCATCACCTGCAAACGCCGGCCGGAGTGGCCGAGCGGTACTAGGCGCTACAGTCTGGAACCGCGCGACCGCTACAGTCTCAGGTTCGAATCCTGCCTCTGGCATGGATGTGTGTGATGTCCTTAGGTTAGGTAGGTTTAAGTAGTGCTAAGTTCTAGGGGACTGATGACCTCAGCAGTTAAGTCCCATAGTGCTCAGAGCCATTTGAACCATTTTTGAACCTGCAGACAATCTAAGGGGGCTGCTCAGATTATCACCGAGATCATTTATGTAAATCAGGAACAGCAGAGGGCCTATGACACTGCCTTGAGGAACGCCAGATATCACTTCTGTTCTAATTGATGATTTACCGTCTACCACTATGAACTGTGACATCTCTGAGAGGAAATCACGAATCCAGCTTCAAACAGGAGCGACTGCAGTAATGGATAGGAACTGTGATTGTTGTGTACAGATGCAACTGAGTTGGCGACCCTTCGATCACACCTCCAGGATGCTTTGGCTTCGGTCACACAGTTGAGGCTGCTGCTAAGGGGCGTCAAATGGCTTCAAATGGCTCTGAGCACTATGGGACTTAACATCTGTGGCCATCAGTCGCCTAGAACTTAGAACTACTTAAACCTAACTAACCTAAGGACATCACACATATCCATGCCCGAGGCAGGATTCGAACCTGCGACTGTAGCGGTCGTGCGGTAAGAGGCGTCACTGTGTTGGATCGAAGACGGGGATGCGAGGGATGTCGAGCATGTCCCACGTGTCCTCCGATCCGTCCACTGCTGTGGCCGCCCGGGTACTGCCTTCACTGAGGTTGACCCCTTACCCGTGGTCAAGTTGGAGATCATTCTAAAGTCTGGCAGGCAGAGAAAAACTTTCCGAGGGGCCAATCGTAGAGCCTCTCCCGTTTGTTTGACAAACAAGTTTCGGGCGTTGTCTATGGCTGACGATGTCTCTGAGCCGGATGCAGTCGTCCACCCCGTTCCAGAGGAAGCTTCTCGGCCCGCAAGGTCTGGGCATTCACAGAGGGTGGGTTTGCTGGTAGTTGGGAGCTCCAGCGTTAGGCGCGTAATGGGGCCTCTTAGGAACATGGCTGCCAATGAGGGGAAGAAAGCCAGTGTGCACTCCGTGTGCATTCCGGGGGGAGTCATTCCGGATGTGGAAAGGGTGCTTCCGGATGCCATGAGGAGTACAGGGTGCAGCCAACTGCAGGTGGTGGCCCGTGTCGGTACCAATGACGTGTGAAGCTTTGGATTGGAGCAGATTCTCTCTGGTGTCGGGCGGCTAGCAGAAATGGTAAAGACTGCCAGTCTTGCTTCCGAGTTTAAGGCGGAGCTCACCCTCTGCAGCATCGTCGATAGAACTGACTGTGGTCCTTTGGTGCAGAGCCGAGTGGAGGGTCTGAATCAGAGGCTCAGGCGGTTCTGTGACCGTGTAGGTTGCAGATTCCTTGACTTGCGCCATCGGGTGGTGGGTTTCCGGGTTCCGCTTAACAGGTCAGGAGTCCACTACACAGAGGAGGCGGCTACGCGGGTAGCGGGGGCTATGTGGAAATGACTGGGCGGTTTTTTTAGGTTAGAGGGTCTCAGGGAATCACAGAAGGGATGTCCGTCTAAAAGTGGGCAGGTAAAACATAGTAAGGTGTTGTAGAAACGACTGGTATTGTAGTTGTAAATTGTCGTAGCTGTGTTGGAAAAGAACCAGAGCTCCAAGCCATAATAGAAAGCAGTGAAGCTCAAATAGTTGTAGGTACAAAGAGATGGCTAAAGCCGTAAATAAGTTCAGCCGAAATTTTTTCAAACGATCTAATAGTGTTCAGAAAGGATAGATTAAATACAGTTGGTAGTGGAGTATTTATTGCTGTCAGAAGTAGTTTGCCTTGCAGCGAAATTGAAGTTGATAGTTCGTATGAAATAGTATGGGTAGAGGTTATACCTGACAATCGGACTAAACTATTAATTGGATCGTTTTACCGACCCCCGACTCAGAAGATGTAGTTGCTGAAAAGTTCAAAGAAAACTTGAGTCTCATTTCGAATAATTACCCCTCTCATACAGTGACTTTAATCTACCCTCGATATGCTGGAAAAATTATATGTTTAAAGCCGGCGGCAGGCATAAAACGTCATCCGAAATTGTACTGAATGCTTTCTCAGAAAATTATTATGAACAATTAGTTCATGAGCCCACTCGAAGCGTAAATAGTTGCGAAGGCATACTTGGCCTTTTTCGCAACAAATAGCCCTGGACAAATAGTGAGTATTGTGACGAATAAGGGATAAGCGACCACAAGGCAGTTGCTGCTAGGCTGAATACCGTAACGCCTATAACCATCAAAAAGAAATGCAAAGAATATCTATTTAAAAAGCTGATAAAAATGCTCTTAACGCCTTTTTAAGAGACAGTCTGCACTCCTTCCGATCTGATCATGTAAGTGTAGAAAAGTTATGGAATGTTTTCAAAGACATCGTATCGACAGAAATTGAGAGACATATACCACATAAATTAATAAGTGATGGTACTGATGCCCCATGGTACACAAAACGGGTCATATGGCTGTTGCAGAAGCAGCGAAAAAAGCATGCCAAATTTAAAAGAACGCAAAATCCCCAAGACCGGCAAAGTTTCACAAAAGATCAAAATATGGCGCGTACTTCAATGCGAAATGCTTTTAATAATTTCCACAACGAAATTCTGTCTCGAAATCTGGCAGAAAACCCAAATAGATTCTGATCATACATAAGGCACACCAGTGGCAAGACGTTATCAATACCTTCACTGCGCGATAACAACGGTGAAGTCACTTATGACAGTGTCACTAAAGCACAGTTATTAAACACGGTTTTCCGAAACTCCTTCACCAAAGAAGACGAAGTAAACATTCCTGAATTCCAATCAAGAACAACTGCTTAGATGAGAAACATAGAAGTAAATATCCTCGGAGCAACGAAGCAGCTTAAATCACTTAATGAAGGAAAGGCCTCCGGTCCAGATTGTATACCAGTCAGGTTCCTCTCAAAGTATACTCATACAATAGCTCCATATTTAGCAATTATATACAATCACTCTCTCACTGAAAGATCCGTACCTAAAGACAGGAAAACTGCTCAAGTCACACCAGTACCCAAAAAGGGAAGTAGGAGTAATCCGCTGAATTACAGGCCTATATCACTAACGTCGACTAGCAGTAGGGTTTTGGAACATATACTGTATTCGAACATAATGAATTACCTCGAAGAAAACAGTTTATTGACAAATAACCAGCACGGATTCAGAAAATATCGACTTGTGAAAGACAGCTAGCTCTTTACACTCATGACGTAATGAGTGTTATCGACAGGGAATGTCAAATTTAATTCATATTTTTAGATTTACAAAAGGCTTTCGACACCGTTTCTCACAAGCATCTTCTAATCAAAATGCGTGTCTATGGAATATCGCCTCAGTTGTGTGACTGGATTCGTGATTTCCTGTCAGATATCGGAAAGTCATCGAGTAAAACAGAAGTAATATCCGGTGTTCGCCAAGGAAGTGTTATAGGCCCTCTATTGCTCCTGATGTATATTAACAACATAGGAGACAATCTGAGTAGCCGTATTAGATTGTTTGCAAATGATGCTGTCATTTACCGTCTTGTAAAGTCATCAGATGATCAAAACGACTTGCAAAATGATTTAGATAAAATTTCTGTAGGGTGAGAAAAGTGGCAATTGACTCTGGATAAGGAAAAATGTGGAGTTATTCACATGAGTACTAAAAGAAATCAACTAAATTTCGATTACACGATAAGTCACACAAATCTGAAGGCTGTAAATTCAACTAAATACTTAGGGATTACAATTACAAATAAACTAAATTGTAACGATCATACACTCCTGGAAATTGAACACCGTGAATTCATTGTCCCAGGAAGGGGAAACTTTATTGACACATTCCTGGGGTCAGATACATCACATGATCACACTGACAGAACCACAGGCACATAGACACAGGCAACAGAGCATGCACAATGTCGGCACTAGTACAGTCTATATCCACCTTTCGCAGCAATACAGGCTGCTATTCTCCCATGGAGACGATCGTAGAGATGCTCGATGTAGTCCTGTGGAACGGCTTGCCATGCCATTTCCACCTGGCGCCTCAGTTGGACCAGCGTTCGTGCTGGACGTGCTGACCGCGTGAGACGACGCTTCATCCAGTCCCAAACATGCTCAATAGGGGACAGATCCGGAGATCTTGCTGGCCAGGGTAGTTGACTTACACCTTCTAGAGCACGTTGGGTGGCACGGGATACATGCGGACGTGCATTGTCCTGTTGGAACAGCAAGTTCCCTTGCCGGTCTAGGAATGGTAGAACGATGGGTTCGATGACGGTTTGGATGTACCGTGCACTATTCAGTGTCCCCTCGACGATCACCAGAGGTGTACGGCCAGTGTAGGAGATCGCTCCCCACACCATGATGCCGGGTGTTGGCCCTGTGTGCCTCGGTCGTATGCAGTCCTGATTGTGGCGCTCACCTGCACGGCGCCAAACACGCATACGACCATCATTGGCACCAAGGCAGAAGCGACTCTCATCGCTGAAGACGACACATCTCCAGTCGTCCCTCCATTCACGCCTGTCGCGACACCACTGGAGGCGGGCTGCACGATGTTGGGGTGTGAGCGGAAGACGGCCTAACGGTGTGCGGGACTGTAGCCCAGCTTCATGGAGACGGTTGCGAATGGTCCTCGCCGATACCCCAGGAGCAACAGTGTCCCTAATTTGCTGGGAAGTGGCGGTGCGGTCCCCTACGGCACTGCGTAGGATCCTACGGTGTCCGCTGTGCCGTGCGTGTGATCATTGCTTGTACAGCCCTCTCGCAGTGTCCGGAGCAAGTATGGTGGGTCTGACACACCGGTGTCAATGTGTTCTTTTTTCAATTTCCAGGAGTGTATAAATAATATTGTGGGTAGAGCAAACCAAAGACTGCGTATCACTGGCAGAACACTTAGAAGGTGCAACAGGTCTACTAAAGAGACTGCTTACACCACACTTGTCCGCCCTATTCTGGAGTATTGCTGTGCGGTGTGGGATCCGCATCAGGTGGGACTGACGGATGACATCGAAAAATTACAAAGAAGGACAGATCGTTTTATATTATCGCGAAATAGGGGAGATGGTGTCACAGAGATGATACGTGAATTGGAGTGGCAATCATTAGAAGAAAGGCGTTTTTCGTTGCGACGGGATCTTCTCATGAAGTTTCAATCACCAGTTTTCTCCTCCGATTGTGAAAACATTCTGTTGACACCCACCTACATAGAGAGAAATGATCATCACGATAAAATAAGAGAAATCAGGGCTCGCACAGAAAAATGTAAGTGCTCGTTTTCCCCCCGTGCCGTTCGAGAGTGGAACGGTGGAGAGACAGCTTGAAGGTGGTTCATTGAACTCTCTGCCAATCACTTTATTGTGAATAGCAGAGTAATCACGTAGATGTAGATGTAGATGTAGACAACTGAGACGATACTCCATATGCAAGCAATTTGATTAATAGTCGCTTGTGAGGAACGGTATCAAAAGCCTTCTGGTAATCTAGGAATATGGAATCGATCTGAGATCCCTTGTTGACAGCACTAATTATTTCTTGGGAATAAAGAGATAGCTAGCTGTGTTGCACAAGAACAATATTTTATGAATCCCTGTTGGTTATGTATAAATAAGTAATTTTCTTCAAGGTGATTCATAATGTTCGAGTACAGTACATGCTCCAAAATCCTATTGCCAATTGAGGTCATTGATATGGGTCTGTATTTCAATGGGATACTCCTATTTCCTTTCTTGTATATTGGTGTGACCTGTGCTACTTTCCAATCTTTAGGAACAGACCTTTCGTCAAGTGATCGGTTGTATATGATTGGTAACAAAGGTGCTACTGTGTCTGCAAACTCTGAAAAGAACCTGATTTTTACGCCGTCTGTGCCGGAAGACCTGCCTTTCTTAAGTGATTTGAGTTGTTTCGCAATACCTACGATATCTACTTTTATGTCACTCATGTTAACAGCTGTTCTGGTTTCGAATTCTGGAACATTTACTACGTCTTCTTTCGTGAGGGAATTACGGAAAACTGTATACAGTAACTCCACTTTAGTGGCACCATCATCGGTAACATTTCATTTGCTATCGCGCAGTGACGGTATTGACTGTTTTTTGCCACATACGACCAGATTCTCTTAGGGTTTTCTACCATATTTTGAGACAATGTTTTATTGTGGAAACTATTAAAAGCATCTCGCATTGACGTCCGCACTAAATTTCGAGCATCCGTGAAACTTAAGCCAGTCTTGGGGATTTTGCGTTCTTCTGAATTTGGCATGCTTTTTTCGTTGCTTCTGCAACAGTGTTCTGACGTTTTTTTGTGTACCATGGTGGATCAGTCCCGTCTCTTATTAACTTATGCGGTATGAATCTATCTATTGCTGTCGATACTGTATCTTTGAATTTGAGCCATATCTGGTCTACACTTACATAATTGGCTTGGAAGGAATGGAGACTCTCTCTTAGCAAGGCATCAAGCGAATTTTTAACTGCCGTTTTAAATAGACATATTTTAGGTTTATTTTTAGTGATTTTGGTTGATAAAAGGTATCAGATAGATTATATAATGGTAAGACAGAGATTTAGGAACCAGGTTTTAAATTGTAAGACATTTCCAGGGGCAGATGTGGACTCTGACCACAATCTATTGGTTATGACCTGCAGATTAAAACTGAAGAAACTGCAAAAAAGCGGGAATTTAAGAAAAAGGGGCCTGGATAAACTGAAAGAACCAGAGGTTGTGCAGAGTTTCAGGGAGAGCATAAGGGAACAATTGACAGTAATGGGGGAAAGAAATACAGTAGAAGAAGAATGGGTAGCTTTGAGGGGTGAAGTAGTGGAGGCAGCAGAGGATCAAGTAGGTAAAAAGACGAGGGCTAGTAGAAATCCTTGGGTAACAGAAGAAATATTGAATTTAATTGATGAAAGGAGAAAATATAAAAATGCAATAAATGAAGCAGGCAAAAAGGAATACAGATGTCTCAAAAATGAGATCGACAGGAAGTGCAAAATGGCTAAGCAAGGATGGCTAGAGGACAAACGTAAGGATGTAGAGGCACATCTCACTAGGGGTAAGATAGATACTGCCTACAGGAAAATTAAAGAGACCTTTGGAGATAAGAGAACCACTTGTATGAACATCAAGAGCTCAGATGGAAACCCAGTTCTAAGTAAAGAAGGGAAAGCAGAAAGGTGGAAGGAGTATATAGAGGGTCTATACAAGGGCGATGTACTTGAGGACAATATTATGGAAATGGAAGAAGATGTAGATGAAAGATGAAGTGGGAGATACGATACTGCGTGAAGAGATTGGCAGAGCACTGAAAGACCTGAGTCGAAACAAGGCCAAGAGACAACATTCCATTGGAACTACTGACGGCCTTGGGAGAGCCAGTCCTGACACAACTCTACCATCTGGTGAGCAAGGTGTATGAGACAGGCGAAATATCCTCAGACGTCAAGACGAATATAATAATTCCAATCCCAAAGGAAGCAGGTGTTGACAGATGTGAAAATTACCAAACTATCAGTTTAATAAGTTACGGCTGCAAAATACTAACGCGAATTCTTTACAGACGAATCGAAAAACTGGTAGAAGTGGACCTTGGGGAAGATCAGTTTGGATTCCGCAGAAATGATGCAACACGTGAGGCAATACTAACCTTACGACTTATCTTAGAAGAAAGAATAAGGAACAAGTCTCTAGCATTTGTAGACTTAGAGAAAGCTTTTGAAAATGTTGACTGGAATACTCTCTTTCAAATTCTAAAGGTGGCAGGAGTAAAATACAGGGAGCGAAAGGCTATTTACAATTTGTACAGAAACCAGATGGCAGTTATAAGAGTCGAGGGACATGAAAGGGAAGCAGTGGTTGGGAAGGGAATAAGACAGGGATGCAGCCTCTGCCCGATGTTATTCAATCTGTATATCGAGCAAGCAGTAAAGGAAACAAAAGAAAAATTCGGAGTAGGTATTAAAATCCATGGAGAAGAAATAAAAACTTTGAGGTTCGCCGATGACATTGTAATTCTGTCAGAGACAGCAAAGGACTTGGAAGAGCAGTCGAACGGAATGGACAGTGTCTTGAAAGGAGGATATAAGATGAACATCAACAAAAGCAAAACGAGGATAATGGAATGTAGTCGGATTAAGTCGGGTGATGCTGAGGGAATTAGATTAGGAAATGAGACACTTAAAGTAGTAAAGGAGTTTTGCTATTTGGGGAGCAAAATAACTGATGATGGTCGAAGTAGAGAGGATATAAAATGTAGACTGGCAAATGGCAAGGAAAGAGTTTCTGAAGAAGAGATATTTGTTAACATCGAGTATAGATTCAAGTGTCAGGAAGTCAATTCTGAAAGTATTTGTATGGAGTGTAGCCATGTATGGAAGTGAAACATGGACGATAAATAGTTTGGACAAGAAGAGAATAGAAGCTTTCGAAATGTGGTGCTACAGAAGAATGCTGAAGATTAATTGGGTAGATCACATAACTAATGAGGAAGTATTGAATAGGATTGGCGAGAAGAGAAGTTTGTGGCACAACTTGACCAGAAGAAGGGATCGGTTGGTAGGACATGTTCTGAGGCATCAAGGGATCACCAATTGGAGGGCAGTGTGGAGGGTAAAAATCGTAGAGGGAGACCAAGAGATGAATACACTAAGCAGATTCAGAAGGATGTAGGTTGCAGTAGATACTGGGAGATGAAGAATCTTTGCACAGTAGCATGGAGAGTTGCATCAAACCAGTCTCAGGACTGAAGACCACAACAACAACAACAACAACAACAACAACATGGTTTTGAGCATCGCTACAATGACCTTGTGTTCACTAATCTCTCTATCCGTCTTGACACTCTCTATTAGATCAGGATTATTTGTGGCTAAGAGGTCAAGTGTGCTTTCGCAACCATTAACAATTCGTGGGGGCTCATGAACTAATTGTTCAAAGTAATTCTCAGAGTAAGCATTTAGTACAATTTCGGAAGATGTTTTCTGTCTACCACCGGCTTTGAACATGTATTTTCGCCAACAAATCGAGGGTAGGTGTAAGTCTCCACCAGTTATAACTGTATGACAGGGGTACTTATTTGTAATGAGATTCCAGTCCCCGGCACGAATCCGCCAGGCGGATTAGTGTCGAGGTCTGGTGTGCCGGCCAGTCTGTGGATAGTTTTTAAGGTGGTTTTCCATCTGCCACGGCGAATGCGGGCTGGATCCCCTTATTCCACCTCAGTTACACTATGTCGGCGATTGGTGCCCAAACACTTTCTTCACGTACGCGTACACCATAATTACTCTACCATGCAAACATTGAGGTTACACTCGTCTGGCGTGAGACGTTTCTGAGGCGTCCACTGGAGGCCGAACCGCACAATAACCCTGGGTTCGATGTGGGGCGACGGTGGGGTGAGTGGACTGCTGTAGCTTCTTTTGGGGTTGTGTACCACTGTGGGCTACGGCGGGGACGAAGCCTCTCCGTCGTTTCTAGGTCCCCAGTTCAATACATTGCAGTACAAATCCTTTGATTTAACAATTCCCGCACTTCTAGATGACAGTGTGGCGCTGCCCCAACCTGTTGGTAAATGAAGTCGTTCTAATCAGTCTCCAACTGTGGGAAAAGAAAGTTCGCAAGCATATCGAGATATGTGCTTCCTGTAATAGTGTTCTCGGCAAAGAAAAATGGACCACACACCTTTTCACGTGAGACGGTACAAAACACATTAAATTTTGGAGTCCCTCTCATGTTGTACAACTTCATACGGTTGTTCCGTACCCTATATTCTCACATTACACCAGTTCATCTTTCCATTTGGAATGTTGCTTCGTCACTAAACACTAAGCGTGGAAGAAAACTTTCATCCTCCATCTTGCCAAGAACGAAATTACAGAACTCCACACGTTGTTGTTTACCACCTTCACGAAGAGCTTGCAGTAGCTGAATTTTGTATGATTTCATATGTAAACATCGATCCAACACACGCCATACGGACATCGGGTGCATGTTGAGCTGTCGAGCTGCACGGTGAACGGATTTCTACGGACTCCTTGTGAAACTACGGCGGATGCGTTCGACGTCTATGTCAGACACTCGGGGACGGCTCGGCGATTTGCCCTTACACAAACAACCTGTTTCTCGGAATTGTTCATGCCATCGTCTAGTGCTCTGTGCTGTAGGAGGATCCACGCCATACCTAGTACGAAAGTCACTCTGGACAGTTATTACTGATCCGCAGTGCGTAAAACGTAGAACACAAAACGCTTTCTGTTATCCTGACACCATTTTTACTACAACTGAAATGGGCGCTGACTGCTGCTACCTATCGGGAACCGTGTAAAACTCGAGAGTTTGCTCTTTCCAACACTAAGTTGTTCACACACACACACCTCAAATAAAATAATTATTATGGATGATTCTTTTTGATACATCCTGCATACTTTGTGACTGTAATGATGAGTCAAATGCAGCACAGCAAATGATCGGGAAAAATAATGCGTAAATCAACATGGAATGTCCCTCGTAGTTTCCGTGTCTCGTTTCCCAATGTAATTCCCCCAGCATAGCCTGAGTTAATTCGACTAAATTCGATCGTTAACTAAATCCAGTCAAAATATTTTTTTAAATGAAGAAATGCCAGTAATTACACAAGTCTAAGGGATCCTTCATCATCCGATCAGGATAAGTACAAGAACGTTTTATTTTTGCAGCTTTCGCGTAACTGCTATTAGTGATAGCAACGGAGCATAACTCGTGGACAATACAGGGTCTCACACTAGCCAGCTAGTCACTGTGCTGTAGAGTATTATTGTCATCTTGTAACAAACCATCACTGTTCCGTCCACAGGGTTGCCTCGGCTCTGGAGTTCTGTAGCGTATGTGCGTGTTGTGCAAAGTCAAATAAACGAGAGCTTTTATGAACCGTTTGAAAATCATGTAAGAATAGTTTCTTTATTTGTAAGGTAGGCGGTTAAAGTGATATACAATCTGCGAACGGTAGGTCCTCGAAACAGTCGCAGTTCCAGTAGAAATACTCAAAAAGTTGGCGCATAAAATAGCTGCCGTAACGACCGAACCATATAACTTTTAAGAAATTTCCAAATATTTTCAAATGGGTACATGAAGTTTTTCTTACACTAAAGTCAGATAAAGATCCAATGCACACTCCAACTTATCGTGCAATGTCTAGGATACGGGTAAGTGGCAATACCTTGAAGAAACCTCTTAGTTATAGTTTCACGCCATCAAATATGATATGGATTGGTCGATAAATCTACAGAACATTCGAGAATACATGCAGCCGAATTTGTCCATACTTCAACATATTTTTGGAATCATACCATATATCCTTGTGATTCTGGCAGTCTCTATTGGTCCTTGCTGTTCTCTTGTTAATAATAGATATGGCGTCAGAATCCGGTGTATGATTATTTGGTAAACTACTGGAATAATCACACTCATTTTTAGAGGGGTGTTTGAGGCAGGAGCTGGTCTGTAGGCTTATCTTTCGGAGCTTTAACTGCTTTTGGAGACTACAAAACGAGGATTCTTCATCATGGCATTTACCAACGACCTACTCATATTGCTCTTTGCCGAAATATAATGGAAATCGATCAAAACATCTGAACAGTTCTTGAAAAAAAATTTTCCACAACTGTGCGAAAGCACAGAACTTTCAAGAGCATACAATGAATGAAGGCTTTCACAACCGGATATCTTAGCTACTTGTGAAACTTGCGAATTATTTGGTAGTGGTTCACGGAACATTATTCTTCCTGACGTTTCGTCCAGAGCTGCGTTGGACTTCAGAAGTGCTCGTATTAACGAACAATAAAGTTTCGTGGACCACGGCCATATGACCCGGAAGCTCCGGTATCAACAGCAAGCCAAAAATAAAGCTATTTAAATTTAAAAGGATGCTTACCGCGCAAGGTGAGGGTACACTTTTAAGTAGACAATCTTACGTTACATATTTATGAATGTTTCTAGATGAAAAATGGAGTTTTGCCCCATATATTGAGCAAGTAAACTGGTCAGTTATGTCAGTATTTAATACAATATTTGTAGTTGCCGTTATAGTGTTTATCATAATAATTTACTTTCTTCATTCGTGGACTATGACTTAGGAGGGTGGGCCCACAGATTTAAACTCTTCAAACCAACATGGTCTTAAGACGAATCCCAAAAAGTACTATTCTTTGAATTAACTGGGCATTTAGGATCATTGCAACTAACGCATTAGTAATAATTCTGGGACTATACATTTTGGACTTACCTATTCGGAGTTAAGCTGCATGTTCTTGGTTAAAGTAAGTGAAATTCGGTAAAATTAGATAGATAACACAGTTGGCGCATTGTCCTGTACCCATGAAATCAATTAAGGCAATGACTGCCAAATACTTTAATTTCATGACAGATTCAGTGTCAAAAACGAATGGATTAAATATAGCACTTCTGAAAGATAACGGTGGCCATTAAGGATTGAGCTGCTAGTGAGTCTTCCAGGTTGTATGGCAATGGTGCTTGAAACTTTCCTGTTCGTAAAGTTTCGTCCAGAGCTGTGCTGTACATCTTCGGTAGTCTTCCTGGTTCCGATGAGTCTTACCGTCTCAGCGCAATCAGTAGCACCTCCAGAGCAACCGTGGAAAAAACGTTACGAACGGAACAGTTTAATGGACTCCGGCCATACGAGCTGGCAGACTCAGCAGCAGCTAAGACATCCGGGCGTGGAAGCCTTCGTTTTATGATAACTAATGATCGAAGTAATTGAGGAAGAAAAATAGTGGTGATTATAATAATAGCGATAGTAACTATAGTAGGAGTGGTGATCATGGTGATAAAGGTGAAATTAATCATGATAATGGTAAACAGTTTTGTGACGCCGGTTCCCATCAGATCACCGAAGTTAAGCGCTGCAGGGCTTGGCTAGCACTTGGATGAAAAACCGCCAGGGTCTGCCGACGACTGTTGGCAAACGAGATGCACTCAGCCTTGTTAGGCCTATTGAGGTGCTACTTGACTGAGAAGCAGCAGTACCGGGAGACGTTGTGCTGACCAAATGCCCCTCCACATCCTCACCCAGTAACGCCTATTGTCTGACGACGACACGGTGATCGGTCGGTACCGTTGGGCCTTCCGGGGCCTGTTCGGACGGAATTTAGTTTTAGTTTAAACACACTACTGGTAGTAATGATAATAGTAAGCACATCAGACAAAAATAATCATCCCCCAGAAAAAACGAGGCTGATACAGTATATCATCGCCTATCACCTTGATAATGGCCTCATTTCGGCGAGAAAGGAAGTTTCTTCAGGTTTGCTACATACAGCTGATGTGACTCATTGACGATTAGATACCCTAGAGCTACCAAACTTTGCGAACTTTGATTTCTATGCTTCACTTGCAGATTCAAATAGTCCAAGACATTGAAACTCCATACAGCGTGAAGTGGCCGCGTTAATTTGAGGCGTCATGTCACGGACTGCGCGGTCCCTCCCGCCGGAGGTTCGAGACCTCCCTCGGGCATGGGTGTGTGTGTTGTTCTTAGCATAAGTTAGTTTAAGTAGTGTGTAAGTTTAGGGTCAATGTGTCAATGTGTTCTTTTTTCCATTTCCAGCTCGCGGTTCTAGGCGCGCAGACCGGAACCGTGCGACTGCTACGGTCGCAGGTTCGAATCCTGCCTCGGGCATGGATGTGTGTGATGTCCTTAGGTTAGTTAGGTTTAAGTAGTTCTAAGTTCTAGGGGACTGATGACCACAGCAGTTGAGTCCCATAGTGCTCAGAGCCATTTTGAACCATTTCCAGGAGTGTATGTAAATGTCACCTTTTGAAAATACAAATAATTTTCTTTTTGTGGCAAAAGTTCAATCAAGTAGCAACGTCAGTTTTATTTGCAGTCATGAAATGGACAACCAGTCACTTTTTCAGTTTGATACGATTTATTGCACCATTAATTAGTTTTCCAGCC